>NC_092333.1:475153281-475454062 GCF_046630445.1 Rutidosis leptorrhynchoides | reverse complement strand
TGGCTAAAAATTGTCGTTTATAAGAAATATTCAAAGATTATTTACATCAGTGTCGTAGCTATAGTTTACCTTGAGGGGTCAATTGACACCACTCAATATTTGTGTGGGCTAGTAAGTTTAATGAGTTATAGTGCAGAAATTTCTAGACTCTACTATACTATATAAATATGACCCCATCCCATTTATTAATGAACCCATTTATTCAGATGACTTTAGCGGTTGAGAATTGAAAACCTTATATACATCAAAAACTAGTAGTCCATATTATATACAAGCCCAATTAACATTCAAATCAAATGCACAGCCCAATTAACATGAATTGATACATTAGATAATATTAAAGTCAATCATTCATGATGCACCGTATACATATTTCTTAAATCATGAATAGATACATTAGATAATATTAAAGACGCGAGACGGGGTCGAGACGGTCAGGAGCTTAAATGGTCAGGACGGGGGTCAAAACGGACGTCGATTTTGACCAATTTAACAGAATTTTCAACTTTTGACCGGCATTGACCCGACCTTTATCTTTCCTGTATTTGACCCGACTTTTGACCATTGACTACTAATTACACGCCGAGACGGGGTCGAGATGGGCCGCAACGCCCATTGAAACGAACGCCGTTTACAACCATGATCTAGTTTGACACCACTCATCTAAAATCCTGGCTCCGCCACTGATTTACATACGTATGAGTTTATAAGAAATGCACAAAGATTACATATGTATGAGTTATAATAACAGGTTAAATTACATATATATAACATAGCTCTGTGAATGTATGATCAGAGACAAAGAGACAAGATTAATCAAAGGATGAAGACACTTCAAAAATTGGTTCCAAACTCGAACAAGGTAATATATATATATATATATATATATATATATATATATATATATATATATATATATATATATATATATATATATATCTTGTGTTTGTATCATTACCTTCTCATAAACTCTAAGTATGTAGGCTTGTGCACATATCTAGTGGTTTGGGTCATAATATTCTCGTAACACCATTCACTATGGGGCATAACGTGGAGCAATTGTTCTCCCACAACACCCCATTTGGGGTTGTTGTCAATGGACTGTTGTTGTGGTGTTGTAGGGGGCAAACTACGAAATTGACAACAGATTTTTTTCATTAGCAATTTTTTTATTTCTTTATTAACCTAACTACCAATTACATTTTACCACATCACCCACAACACTATAACACAACATTATCACAACGTCCCCTCCATCTCTCAACGATGTCACGTCAGCATAAATCACCTTCACAACTCCAGAACACCACAACATTTACATTTACCGTAACAAATGGTCTAAGAACTCATATGTTCAAAGGTAAGGAAAAATGTCAGAAATGGTCACGCACGCGATAATATGGTTAGGCTGCGTAAGTCTGAGGAGTAAAAATATTCGTCCTCTCTGAGTAGCCTGAAAAAAAATAACTAAACTGTTTAGACTTGTCTACGTTCTAAATTATTGGTACTTTACAGACAGATAAGGCGTCAATGTTAGATGAGGTGATTGAGTACGTAAAACAATTACAAGCACAAGTTCATATGTCGAATAGTATGAACATGTCACAAATGATGATGCCATTAGTAATGCAACAACATCAAATGCAACAAATGTCCATGATGAACTCCATGGGAATGGGTTTATCCATCATTCCTTACCCTTCCATTCTCATGCCTATGCCTATGCCTATGCCTATGCCTATGCCTACGCCTTCATGGAACAGTCTTCCCGTTGATCGGGTTATCAATACTACCACAAGGGCCACTCCTGATCCCATGTCTGCTTTTCTCGCTTCTCGCCCTCAGGTTATACCTTGAACCAACTCTAATGCTACTTGATTCTTTTTTGATGTTAACATGTTAAAGCAATCATTGTTCTTATGTAGTTATGTAGTGATCCGTACACGCCATAATATATTAATACACCACTAAAATTGTTTTAGAGAGATGTACAATATAACATTATAATGCATGTTTGGTGGTGTATGAATAATTATGGTGGTGTATAGATCACCCTCGATCAATAATCTAAAGTCATCTCTATTTTAAACATCCTGATATTAATTGTTGATATATGGTCAACGTTTACTAGGCCTACATATGGTTTCTAGCTAACAAAAAGGGTTATGTTGTCCTATAACTAGTACTAAATGACTATGAGACATTTAACTTGTATATTATATTTCTTGCAGCCAGTGAACTTGGATTCTTATAATAGGATGGCAGCTTTGTATCAACATACGCAAAATCAATCATGTGGCCCACTTCCAAAGAACTAACAAGATAGCTTTCTAAATGTATACCTAGTTAGAATACTCTACTGTTCATGTTTTTGTGCTTAGTTAGTTCAATTCATTTGGTTATTTTGAGCAATTTTCAAGAACTGGCTACAATTCCGTTTGCTGTATAAATCATTGATACGCACCTTAATTAGGATTGTGAGTTCAATTCATTTGTAACCTAATGATCAAGTGATTAATGGTTTCATGTTGTATTTTTAACCATGGACACACATCATCATGTACTCACTATACTACTTTAAAAATTGGCCATTATTCAGCCATTTTTAGAATGAAAACTGAAAATGGGTTGTTCTCGTTTCGCCCAAATTCTTGGTTTGAACTTTGAACCAAATGGGTAAGAAAAATGTCCGGTTTGTTTGGTTCCGTGTGATCAACTATCTCGCTACTTATTAAAAGAGGAGCCAAATAATAAAATAATTTTTCATTTTGACTCTTAAAAACAAATCCTAACCAATAGATAGATTAAAATTAACAACCCTCATCTAACCATTTATTCAAAACCCCAATTATTAAGAGTTTTTAGTTATAAATTGCATAATATTCAAAAAAAAAATTGTTTTCTCATTCGATGCTTAAAAACTTGACAGTTGATTTTTATATAAATGTTAGTTTAGTGAGTTGCAAGAAATCCATATAAATTATCTTTTTAGTAGTTACATATGACTATCGTCTAAAACTGTACCATTTTCAAGAATTTGTCAAGTGACAAAATGGGGGGGTTGTTACCATAGTTTTTAATGAGATTTACGAATTGAATTATGAGTTCTTCTTCCAATGTCTAAAAAGTTGTTGACCCATTTAGTATCTTTACATTTCTATGTTATAATTTATGTTAATATTGCCTTTTGTTGTTTAATGGATCACCAAACATAATGCAAGATTTAAAGATGTGGGTAGGATCTGTATTATGGATGTAGTCAAGAATAGCATAAAGTGATATTTAAATGAGAAATTACTTTATAAGCACCAAAGCTCACATAAAAGGTTAGTCATTTATTATGTTTTTGATAAAAAAAATTTAGATGACAAAAAGAAGACCGGTGACAAATTTTGGTACTTTTTTTTATTACTTTTAGACTCTTAAAATCAATTATAAGGTTCCTTAATATGTTTACCTACTAATTGAATACTCTGAAGTTTTAAATGTTTGTTAAAATAAGAAAATTATTTGTATAAACTCAATTTGACTACTCTGAACATTTTAAGATTCCTTAATATGTTAACTATTAATTACATAGAACACCTACACAATATTAGTACTAAAGTGTTTTGTTTAATTTGACCCATTGCCTAAATTGCCTACCATGTGTGTTTTATCCATTTTAAATATACATTATCGCTTTTCTACTCTTATTGGCTATTAAATCTGATGATATGTAAGGGAATTTCAAGGATTACTATGAGTGATGGGTAGATGTTTGTGGCTAGAGCACTTAGCAATTACCATGGCAATTGGAGTTAGCAACCATACAATACATATGTTGAATGTATTGTTATTTAATACAGAGAAATCATATTACTTATAAAGTATTCATTATTGAGCACTAACATTGATCGCATTTCACATTTATGACAAAAGATTGAATTCATTTAATCACCACTGAAAAATAACATCTGTATAACATTTATTTTAATCTTTTTAGTAATTCTGTGATGTTGAATTACATTTTTGTGAAAAATAAGTGTTCAATTTAATTTAATTGATCATATCATAATAGCCCAACTGTTAAATTGGTATTATTTTTTTTAAAATCAACCCACGAAATCGTGGGTCTTTAACTAGTTCTATTGTGTATTTTTTTTAACATCAACATTTTTTTTAATATAAGTACACTCTGATTTCTTAAACTGTGTATTTAACTAATTTCTTCAATTACTTATTATTTGTCTGTAAAATATTAAATTGAGATAGAGAAAGTATTTATTAGGGCCTATAATGTTATCGTCTTATTATTAAAACTTAAATTTTTTACTTTATATAATTTGTCATTTAATTATAAATTATAGGTACTAATTTACATAACAATATATTTTATTTCTGAACAGTAAATTTAACTCCATATTAATTCTTTATTTTTCAGCTTTAAATTCTTATTGAACTAGTGTCTTCATTAGGGATGAGATCGGTTCCAAAACCGTACCAGAACCGGTTAGTACCGGTATCGAAATTGGTTAAAATGGAGAACTGAAACCGTACCGAAATTTCAATACGGTACCGGTTTCGGTACCGGTACGGGACCGGTAATTTCAGTTTTTACCCACTTGGTACCGCAATTTTTTTGACAATGGTGTAGATAAGACGAGCGACGTGGTATGATGTGTGTACATATACATTATTTTTTTCATTATATATAGTGTAGATTATTCGTTAAAGAACAATGATATATAAATAAGATGAAGACGAACAAGCGATAAACAAATATAAGAATAACGAAAAAATTGGTAAAACAAAAATTGCATACATGTACTGTCTATTAAAAAATAGAAAAAATTCCTATGAAATTTGTCTAAATAAAGTTTAACAAAAAAAAAAAAAAAAACAACTAAGCTTCAGAGGTCGCATTCTCTTTTCCTTTTTGTTATGTTTCTTGATCGCCTCTTCCATTTCTATTTAATAAAAAGACACAAATTTTGTTAATCGGTCATTATTTATCGCAAAAACATGTACAAATATTTTTTAGAAACAAGTTAAATAAAACATAATATTTTACCAATTGCGACGTCGTCATCTTTCTATATCAATTACTTCATCTTCAAATATAGGAGTACTTGATTGTTTTATCCAATTTTGTGTGTAAATCAAAGCTTCCACTATTTGGGTTGACAACCTTTTTCTATACGGGTCAAGTACACGATCACCCGTAGTAAATGTCGACTCGGATGCCACGGTGGAAATTTGTATTGCCAATATATCTAACACAATTAAAAGTTCAAATACAATGAATATAAAAATCTTGAAGGAAGAAGTTCCTTGTTTGCGGCACAAATTTTTGTAGCTTTATGATTGCAGAAAAGTCAACACATTAATTATGTAGGGAACTAGGTATTTTTTGAGTATTTTTTTTGTTTATCTAATTCCAATATTCTATTTTATAGCATGTGTATAAATTTGGTATCTAGTACCATAATCCTGGATATTTACCGGAATCAGAACCGTAAAATACCAGTACCGAAAATGTTGATTTCTTAAAATCGAAACCGATACCTCTTACCGTTCGTTGCGGTTTTCGATACCGGTACCAGTTCGGTACGGAATCAAATTCAATTTTTTAGTCCATTTACTCATGCATAGTCTTCATTACTCATGCTCTAACAAGAAATGGTGCTAGATGACATTGTTTACTATGCATATGGAATTAACGTCTAAATGTAATTAATATTAGAGACGGGGGGATCTTAGGTTATGTCGGATAGAGTGCTCATCCCATCCGACTTTAAAAAAATGTACACTAATCTCTTTCTACTAAAAAATACGAGTTTTTCAGTATTTACATCCTATCACTAGTTTCACTCTCTCTGTATTCGAACTCAAGTTCCGCCACTAATTAGAGATATCACATGGACTAACTCCATAAGTTAAGTGAAATGTGAGACAAACCGTCCTAATCCATAATGACGAATACAATAACATATGATTACATCGTAAGGTATTTGACCTCTATATGATACATTTTACAAACATTGCATTCGTTTTTAAAAGACAAACTTTCATTACATCAAAAGTTGACAGGCATGCATACATTTCATAATATTCAAACTATAAATGACCTAATCTGTCATTTAGTTAATAATGATTCTGATTGAACTCAACGACTTGAATGCAACGTTCTTTGAAATATGCCATGAATGACTCCAAATAATATCTTTAAAATGAGCAAATGCACAGTGAAATATTTCTTTCAAACCTGAGAATAAACATGCGTTCAAGTGTCAACCAAAAGGTTGGTGAGTTCATTAGTTTATCATAAACAATCATTTCCATTATTTTAATAGACTACAAGATTTCATATTTCCATTTCTCATAAACATCATCTCATATCAGGCATTTCGTAAACTGCATAGAGATAAAAATCATTCATATGGTGAACACCTGGTAACTGACCTTAAGAAGATGCATATAGAATATCCCCATCATTCCGGGACATCCTTCGGACATGATAAATTTGAAGTAATAGAGCATCCGCGACATGGATGGGGCTTGTTGAGCCCGATAGATCTATCTTTAGGATTCGCGTCAATTAGGATGTCTGTTCCCTAATTCTTAGATTACCAGACTAAAAAGGGCATATTCGGTTTAATAATTCAACCATAGAATGTAGTTTCGATTACTTGTGTCTATTTCGCAAAACATTTATAAAAGCAACGCATGTATTCTCAGTCCCAAAAATATATATTGCAAAAGCATTTAAAAGGGGAGCAAATGAAACTCATAATATTGTATTTTGTAGTAAAAATACATATGACGACATTGAACAATGCAAGGTTGGCCTTGGATTCACGAACCTATATTAAGTATATATATATATATATATATATATATATATATATATATATATATATATATATATATATATATATATATATATATATGTTGGTCAATATCTGTCTATCAAATTAGGTCAAGTCATAGTGTATCACAATCCTAATGCTCGAGATCGATATGCTAAAGTCAACAAAAGTCAATTTGACTCAAGATGGCTTTCAAAAACTATACATGTTTATTATATAACTTAAATATAGTCATATATATATATATATATATATATATATATATATATATATATATATATATATATATATATATATATATATATATATATATATATATATATATTTATCAGATTTTATTATAGTAAATAATGCAAACCATTTATTAATAAATAAAAATTTATATTAAAGTTTATATATGATAAAAAAATATACTTTTATATATCTCAAGTAATAACATTTATTAAGTTCACTTAATATCATAAAAATATAGTGGTATGTATTATTAATGTAATTATATTACGTGTGGTAAAAATATATTTGCATCACATATTTATTTGATAAAATAATATTGATAATAATAATAATGAGTAAAAGTTTTATTATTTTGTAATAATAATAATTATTATTATTTTACTAATAATAATAACAATATTATATTTACTAATGATGATATTAATTATAATAAAATGATTATTCTAATCATGATAATTTTTAATAATAACGATACTTTTTATTATTAATTGTAATAATAATAATATTTTATAAAAATAATAATTCTATTCAAAATGATATTTTTTAATAATAATAATACTAAAATGATAATAATATTGATATTTAATAATAACAATGATATTTCTATTAAAATCATAATAAAAATGATAGTTTTAATATTAATGATACTTTTAATAATAATAATGATAGAAATAATAAAATAATAGTTTTAATCAAAATATTAATAATAATAATAATAATAATAATAATAATAATAATAATAATAATAATATTGATTATTAGATAATAATAATGACGATAATAACGACGATAACGATAACGATAATGATAACGATAACGATAACGATAACGATAACGATAATAATCATTTTAACAAAAATTCATAAAATTATAGATAGTTCAATTGATGATATCTTTTAATCCGTTCATCGAAATCATACGCTTTCTAAATGAAAAGTTATTAATTTTTCGCCAGCTTTCTAACGACATGCATATCATATACCTTACCTTAGTCGCATATGTATCAAATTCATAAATCATCAAAAATATCTAACGACGAAAGTTTAAAATAAAAGCATGCATAAACATATATACTCGAGCACTAGTCAGGGATACACTATTAATAAATAAAAGGTAGGATATGAGTGCTCACGTATCAATATTGAAATTCTATATTGCAGGAAAGTACGCAGACGCAACGGAGATGATAAACCTAGATTGACCTCACGAGCATACCCCTGAACATTACCTATAACCTCCATAGCTATAACCCATAATTTCCTTAGCTCTATCTCGCTCGAAAACCCGCTTTGAAATCACCCAAACAGCACTCCGTCGTAGTATTTTATGTATAATACTAATAATAATAATACTATTAATATTAATTAATAATAATCTTAATAATATTAATAATAATAATTAATTATTTATGGGGTAATATAGAGAGAGATCGAGAGGATTGAGTGTGTTTTCAATTCGCCAGATAACTCGAGTATTTAAACAACATTTGCTGGATCAGAACCCCATGCGATCGCATGGGTTCTGTGCCTAAAGACCATGCGATCGCATGGCACCAACTTACAGCTCATATGATTTTTGTTTTACACTGCCGACAGTTTTAATAATTATAAATATATATATTTATATATTTAATCTAAATAATTATATATATATATATATATATATATATATATATATATATATATATATAATATTAAATTCATGTTCATAGTAGACTTGAAATTTTGGTTCCGATAACTCGTACGTTGTCACTCGACTTATGTCCTAGTTCCGATTTCTCGAACGACGGTTCGTACGCTTAGAAAACTAACACTTTGCGTTTCGCAATGTGTACCATTATCAAAAATTAGACTCATACATCGATAAATTATCTTATAATAAATGTAACTTATATATTTGAGTGTTATGGTCATTTGCTTCTATAAATCATCGTCTCGTTATATATATATAAAAGTATTATTTTAAATCAACACGTTTTATAACTAAATAAATATTATATCTTACCATTGTGCGAGATATATATATTCTCATTTAGAAATATAAATTTGTACTTAAAATATTTACTTAATAATATAACATTTAGTTTTTCAAAACTAATTATATTTCAAAGTTCATTTTTATTTCGTTTAGAAAATATCATAACACGTAACGTTTACACTTTAAAACTTAACTAAGTATAGTTCATTTATGTGCTAGCGTTTATTCTAACTTCTTAACGTACTAATTGACATATCTAAATATCAATCGAATCAAATAAGCGATTGTTACAATCGTTTTACTTAATTTATTCGAAATCATATATATATATATTTAATATTCATAAACATATTTTAAATACACGTTACGAGTTTATTTATATATTTAATAACCAACATTTATATATATTCAAATTATGTTATCAAAATCGTTTTAATAAATCAAATTCTGTTGAAACGAAAAATGTTTTCGCATGTTTGAAACTAAACCAATTGAATATTATGAAATTCAATTCTCCACTAACGTTTGTCTAACTTTCGTTATTTGTCACCTTATGCCTAATTGTAGATCACTTTACCATTTATTTCAAATACCATTAAAAAGAAACAATTTCTTAAATCAACGTGGACCTCATAATAGAGACCCGTAATCTTAATTCAATGTATCCGATAATTCAATCATTTGATATTGTCTTCTTATTCCCTCGATAAACATCTTGGAGCAAATACGCTCATGTAAAGTATTATTCATTTAATACTTTGTTAATATTCTCAAGTTATTATATATATACATATATCTATATATACATATTCATATCCAATTTAAATAATGGTTCGTGAATTGTCAGAATTTGGTCGAGGTTAAATGAATGTATGAACATAGTTTAAAATCCTTGAGATTCAACTTAACAAACTTTGCTTATCGTGTCAGAATAATATAAAGATAAAGTTTAAATTTGGTCGGAAATTTCCGGGTTGTCACAGTACCTACCCGTTAAATAAATTTCGTCCCGAAATTTGATCGTGGTCGTCATAGTTAACCATAAAAATATTTTCATGACGAATATGAGTCGATAAATAGAGTTTTACCATTATTGAGTAATATAGATAAAACAATTCGATTTTTGTGAAGAGTACGAGTGAAGTTATCACAAAAGAGTGAAATGAGTAAGTGTAGATTCATCATATCTTTTGACGTAGATAGGATTGATTTTCAGAGTTCAAGGGATTTGGAGAAAATCTTCGTAATAAGATTTAATTCATTGATAATCAAGGAAATTAGGATTCGCTTTAAATGTGATCATCTGTTTTGATTGCTCTATCGGATATTTTACTATAAATCCACCCCTTCGTTTCCTTACAATTCACACCTTCTATTCTTTATCCTTTAATTCATACTTTAAAACATTCATCAATATGCTCCATCCGGTTCTAATCCTTGATATACTCTTAACTTTCATATCTGTCATTCTTCTCTTTCATCTGCCACCGGAGGATTTTATTTACTTTTACAATTACCTTGGGATTATAGTGTTTTTAATTCTCCCGTGCCTTTATGTGGCAATACGTATTGATATACACGGTTTGTAATTTATGTGTTGTTGTCGAGCTATATATTTTCTTTTATATTCAAGAGTTCCATACTCTTGTCTCCTCTTCCCGACTTCAAGTCAAGCGAATAATGGACCAGAATTCGTAGGTATGGATTTTGAAATGAACATAGTTAATGTTCTAAGAAGAAAATTGTAATGACAAGATCTTGATTTGTCAGATTACCAGAATACCTCGGAAAAGACCGAATCATCTAGAAAGTATTTTCTTGATATTTTTATAGATTAAATAGAAGACAAGAGTCGTGTAACATAGCACATGATGACGTTATGATCTGTGAATCATCACGTTCTATTTAGAAAATCAGCATGACTTACTGTAATATAATCACGTTGATCAAGTGTCATTATATTATACTAACTCATGCTTCAGTTCCCAACACTACTTCAAAACATTCATATTTTAAACTCGAAGGTTTCAGAATTTAGAAACTAAAATAGTTTCTTTTATGATGTAACACAGATAACGCAAAGAGGTAATGATTTCAGATAAGAATGGTTATGAAAATATCTTCAGAAATATGGAGGATATTTATAATGGGAGATACGATGATATCTTAGAATATTTAAGATAAGATGATGATGAAGAATATTGTCCGCAAAGGTTTTAGAGTAAGGAGCAAGTTATTCATTAATGACTTCAGCAGATACTGAATCATTTGGATTCTTTGAAGGTAGATTTCGTCTTTGTAATTTGTCCACAGCCTCCTTCATAGTTTGCTCAATCTGTTTTTAGTACCAAATCTTCTCTTTTTCTGAGCTTTGCCAACACACTATTCTTTATCATCAAACTTTTTACTGTTAAGGTCGTTTACAGTTTTTACTGCTTCATCAGCATTTCGAGAACTAGTTCGCAGTTCAAGGTGTTTTTCAGAAACTTCACATTCAAAGTATGTAAGTCTAGAAGATAGACGTTATATGTACACATATAATTGTCGGCGTAGGCATGCTGCGTGATTTCAAAATACTGATTGCTGATTCCCGGTAATTGGTATGGAAATTCTTGTTACAAGATATGGATGAGTATATGATAGGGTTTTAATGAATAGATATAATGACTTTTAGGAGAGGCTAAAGTCAAAGGGTAATGAAGTTGCTGGTACATCTGCTGATAATGCGGTGGAATATAAAAGGTTCCCCGGTAACAAAAGGGTAATCGTATATGTTAGGGTTATAATAAGACTACTCCGGATGAAAATCTAAGTTGACTTGCTGGAGATGTGACAAAACTGACTAATTTGAAAAGGAATCGCAAAGTTATTTTTGCTAATTGATAATGCTAAAAACGAACATATATTTCATAGCATTATCCTTCAAGAAAGACAAGCTTTTAGTTGCAATTGTTCTAATTCCAAGTGATATTCGTTTAAATAAGAAAAGGTGAAGACAAAAGACAGATTCGACGATTTAAAGACGCAAATGACCAAAAAGCTAAAAAGTACAAAGTACAATCTAAGTGGTTAAATTTATTGATGAGAAACGTCTAAAAATTACAAGAGTACAAGCCGCAAAAAGCAAAGTACAAGATATTAAATTATATAAAAAGACGTTCGAAAATCCAAAACTGGGACATGAACAACCTATCAACGTGCGACTCAACGGAGCTAAAATTACAAATCAACTATGCACATAAATATAATATAATATATAATTAATTATGTAAATTATATATATATTATATTTATATATTAAATAAATAAACGTCGGCAAGCTAGGATCCAAACTTTGTGTGAGCTGGAAATGAAAGCTCCGCAGTCGCGGAGCTGTGAGGCACAAAACCTCAGCAATCGCGGAGCACACCAGGACCCAAATCCCACTATAAAAGGACATGCAATTCGACAATCATATTACACCATCTTCAATCTTCCTTCTGTAAACATATATATATATATTTATAATTTTAATTTTAATTTTAATTTAAGTTTAATAATAATAAGGTTATTATAGCGAATGTTTTAAGGTTTTGTAAGTCGAAACTCTGTCCGTGTAACACTACGCGATTAATACTCATTGTAAGTTATGTTCAACCTTTTTAAATTAATGTCTCATAGCTAAGTTATTATTATGCTTATTTAAGCCGAAGTAATCGTGATGTTGGACTAAATATTAAGACAGGGTTATTGAACTTTGGACCATAATTGGGGTTTGGACTAAAGACCGACACTTGTGAAAATTGAACTATGGGCTATTAATGGGCTTTATATTTGTTTAACTGAATGATAGTTCGTTAATTTAATGTAGAGATTTACAGTTTGACGTATCTATAAATAATGACATATACTCGATCGGATACGATGGGCGGGATATTTATAAGTACTAATAATTTTTCATTTGACCGGACACGGGGATGGATTAATAGTCAATGGACTCATTAAAATAGGGGTGGATTACATACAATCAAAATTGGTGTAATTGTTAATAAAGTATTAAAACCATGGATTGCACACAGTCGATAACCTGGTGTAATCATTAACAATGTATTAAAATCTTATTACAGTTTAAGTCCCCAATTAGTTGGAATATTTGACTTCGGGTATAAGGGTAATTTGACGAGGACACTCGCACTTTATATTTATGACCGATGGACTATTATGGACAAAAACCAGATGGATGTATCGAATAATCCAGGACAAAGGACAATTAAACCATGGTAATAAATTAAAATCAACACGTCAAACATCATGATTACGGAAGTTTAAATAAGCACAATTCCTTTATTTTATATCTCATCGTACTTTTATTTATTGTCATTTTATTTATCGTACTTTAAATTATTACACTTTTAATTACCGTACTTTTATTTTATCGCATTTTTATTTATCGTCATTTACTTTAAGCTTTAAATTAAGTTATATTTAATATTTTTCATTAGGACTTAAAATCAACAAACCGGTCATTAAACGGTAAAACCCCCCTTTTATAATAATAATAATACTACTTATATATAAATATATATATATATATATATATATATATATATATATATATATATATATATATATATATATATATAGTTAATAAAAATATAGCGTTAAACTCAGCTGTATCCCTGTGGAATGAACCGGACTTACTAGAAACTTCACTACTCTACGATTAGGTACAATGCCTATAAGTGTTGTTGCAAGATTTAGGTATATCCATTCAATAAATAAATAAATAACTTGTGTAAATTGTATTGTATTTAATAGTATTTCGTAGTAAACTATAATAGTATTTCGTACTACCCCTCGCACACATCAAGTATTTTTGGCGCCGCTGCCGGGGAAGCGAAAGCGAAACGCTATAAAAAATATTTAGTTTTTTAAGCTATTTTAGTAAAAATAATTTTATATAAGTTTTAAATATTAAAAATAAAAATATATAAAAAAAGAGAAATATATATCTATATTTTTTAAGTGTTAAATTAAAAAGTTTTTATTTTATTTTTAGTTACAAAAACTAATAAGTAATTTTTGTTAAAATATAAGTTATACTTAAATTATATTTTCTAAAAATTAAAATCAGAAAATAAAAAATCAAAATATAAAAATATATATTAAAAATGAACCTGCGATTTTGAACCTGCCAGCATTCTGAGCCTGCATATCTCCGCAGTCGCAGAGTATCTCTAGCACAAACATCCGCAGTCGCGGAGCCTCTCTGACAGGTCAAACATTGGACTGCATTAATTACGAATTTAGGGTTTAATTTTATTATTATTATTATTAAACCTAATTAGGGTTTTTAATTAATTAATATATATTTATATCTAGTTTTAATTTATAATTTTTAATATTAAGTTTAAATATTATTATTAAATATATAGAATAATATTTTTATAAAATAATAATATAAAAATAATATTTTTATAAAAATTGTATTTTTATAACTTTGAGTTTTATTTTTATATATTTTGTAAATTTTAATCGTTTAATTCGTAATTTGTATATTTATCGTTCGCTATATAGTTTTAAGTTTAGTATTTTGCCGTAGTATTTCTAGATCTTTAAGTTTTGCCGTAAAATCCCTTAAGTGCTTTTTCTTTAGAACTAGATTTTAAAATTCTTAGAATTTTACGACGTCACTTACCGCTTTAGTTTTAAATAAATTTTAGTGCCTAGTTAAGTTATTACAGTTTTGGATATAGAATTCTTTTTAAGCTTTAATACCTTTAGACGCAATCTTTAATTTTTAGTTTTTAGACTTTTAAGTTTCGACGCTTTATTTTCTTTTTATTATATTTTTCAACTTTTTGTTTTTCGACGTTTGTTTTTCGACCTTTTGTTTTTCGACGCGCTTTTCTTTCTCATTTCTTTGCTCTAGTTTTTAGGACATAGAATTTTCTTTATTTTCCTTAAAATTCGACGAAAATTTTTTTAAGTGGTTAAATTGATAGACATCCAAAATTTTCTGGTTCGTAGTAATAGTTGGATTTGTTAGTGGCGAGTTGTGGGCTTCCGATTTAAAGGGTCCTGGCTACCTGCTGCATCTATTGGCTATTCGAAACGTGGGCAAAATCAAAAAAGTCTATTAATTTGATAACTTTAATAATTTTTATCTTTATAACTAATAGGATATTCAGTGAATGTACCGAGCAAAACGTTCACCACCTTTCATACGTTCACCACCTGTAACTCGATCAAGACATCTAGCCAATATTGTCACCATTGATTTTTCTTTAGAATCATCATCTAGTCGATCAAGTACTCCAATTCAAATTTCTGACAATCCATTTTTTGAACCAGACTTCACAATTGAGAATCCGGAAGATATTCAAGGACAATTCAGAGATCCTGAACCACTAATCATTCTTCCTGAACCACAAATTACTCATCCAGAGGTTGTCGAGGAAGAAACCATTAAATTAGAATCCTCTAGTGATTCAGATTCAACAAATTCAATAATGAAAAATCAGGAACCTCTAAGTATGGAAGACCTAATGAGAGCTACACGCACTGGCCAAGGTCATGCCATTACTCAACCAGACATTAATGCGCCAGATTATGAAATCAAAGGACAAATCCTACACATGGTAACTAATCAATGCCAATTTAGTGGTACACCAAAAGAAGATCCAAACAAACATCTTCGAACCTTTAATAGGATCTGTACTCTATTTAAAATCAGAGAAGTTGAGGATGAACAGATCTATCTCATGTTGTTTCTCTGGACTTTAAAGGGAGAAACCAAAGATTGGTTAGAATCGTTACCTGAAGGAGCGAATGATACATGAGATGTTTTAGTTGAAAAATTTCTTAAAAGATTCTTTCCGGCATCTAAAGTCATGAGACTTCAAGAAGAAATTGTTACGTTCGCGCAAAAGCCAAATGAAACTCTATATGAAGCGTGGACAAGATTCGGAAAATTGTTGAGAGGATGTCCTCAACATGGTTTAGACACTTATCAAATAGTGCAAATATTCTACCAAGGATGCGATGTTGCTACAAGAAAAGACATCGACACAGCAGCTGGTGGTTCCATTATGAAGAAAACCGCAACTGAAGCTCACAAAATTATTGATAACACAGCCTCCCACTCACATGAGTGGCACCAGGAAAAAGATATTCTTCGTTCATCTAAAGCGGCTAGAGCCGATTCTAGCCATAACTTTGATTCCATTTCCGCAAAGTTAGATGCTTTCAAGAGACGAATGGAAAAGATGACTAAAGATATTCACGCAATACGAATTAGTTGTGAGCAGTGTGGAGGACCACATTTGACAAAATATTGTCTCAGTGTTGAACAAACAATAGAACAAAGAGAGAATGTTTCATACATGAACCAAAGGCCTGGAAATAATTATCAAAATAATTATCAAACGCCAAGACCAAACTACAATCAAAATCAGAATTATAACCGAAATGTTCCATACAACAACCAACAAGGTCCTAGCAATCAACAAGTATCTAATAATACTTACAACCAGCAAAGACCTATTTTTCCAAATAAACCACCATAAACCGATGATAAAAACCAAATTTAGAAGATATGATGTCGAAGCTAGTTGAATCTCAAACTCAATTTTTCACATCTCTGAAACAAACTAATGAACAAAATGTTCAAGCATTTAGAAATCAACAAGCTTCTATCCAAAATCTGGAACAAGAAGTGAGCAACCTAGCAAGGTTAATTGGTGAAAGAAAACCGGGGAGTCTACCTAGCGATACAAATGCTAACCCCCTAAATGGAATAGCTAAAGCCATTACCACAAGAAGTGGTATTACACTTAAATCACCTGAAATACCTGTAATTTCTGATGACTCTATTGCTACTACACAGGGACCACAGCCTGAGCAAGATAAGGAAACAGAACCGGTAGTTGAAAAGGTTAATGAAGATAACACAATGAAGGCAAAGCCTTATGTTAAACTATACCAACCACCACTTCCTTACCCGGGTAAAATGAGAAAAGAAAGACTTGAAGCCGAGCAATCCAAATTCTTAGATATGTTTAAACAAATAAATGTCAATCTTTCTTTCATTGATGTGATTTCAGGAATGCCAAGATATGCTAAATTTCTGAAAGTTCTAATCACAAATAAAAAGAAAATGAAAGAACTCTCGGCTGTTACAATGAATGCTAATTATTCTGCAGTACTGTTGAATAAGATACCAGAAAAATTATCAGATCCAGGAAGTTTCACAATTCCATGTTTTCTGGCTAGTCTTAATTCAATAGAAGTATTGGCAGATTTAGGTGCTAGTATAAATTTAATGCCATATTCACTATACACTAAACTAGACCTCGGAGAATTGAAACCAACACGAATAAGCATACAACTAGCAGATGGATCTAATAAAATATCCTAGAGGGATGGCGTGTTTGTATTGATTATAGAAAATTAAATGACGCCACCGGAAAAGATCACTTTCCCTTACCTTTCATTGATGAAACGTTGGAAAGGTTAGCTGGAAATAGTTACTATTGTTTTCTTGACGGTTTCTCTGGATATTTTCAAATTCCAATCGCACCCGAGGACCAAGAGAAAACCACATTCACGTGCCCTTATGGTACTTTTGCTTACGAACTCATGCCATTTGGACTTTGCAACGCCCCTGCAACTTTTCAAAGGTGCATAATGGCAATTTTTCACGGCATGATAGAAGAATGCATGGAAGTTTTCATGGATGATTTTTCAGTCTTCGGTGATACTTTTGAAACATGTCTAATTAATCTTAAACGAATGCTTATTAGATGCAAACAATCAAATCTAGTTCTTAATTAGGGGAAATGTCCTTTCATGGTTAAAGAAGGCATCGTTCTTGGTCATAAAATTTCAAAGGAAGGAATTGAAGTGGATAGAGCTAAAGTAGATGTAATTGCTAAACTTCCACATCCCACCAATGTCAGAGGAGTTAGGATTTTTCTAGGGCATGCCGGTTTTTACTGACGTTTCATAAAAGATTTTTCTAAAATTGCCACTCCTATGAATAAACTCCTAGAAAAAGATGCTCCATTCATCTTTTCAGATGAATGCATCAAATCTTTTAATATTCTTAAAGAAAAACTCACAAATGCGCCGATCATGATAACTCCAAATTGAAATCAACCATTTGAACTCATGTGCGATGCAAGTGATTTTGCAATGGGAGTCGTTTTAGGACAAAGGATTGAAAAATGATTTCAACCTATCTATTACGCTAGTAAGACGTTACAAGGAGCACAAACGAATTACACAACTACTGAAAAAGAACTCCTTGCTATCGTCTTTGCTTTTGACAAATTTCGTTCATATCTCGTTCTAGCTAAAACGGTGGTCTATACTGATCATTCTGCTCTTAGATACTTGTTTTCAAAACAAGATGCCAAACCACGATTAATCCATTAGATCTTACTCTTACAAGAATTCGATATTGAAATCCGAGACAAAAAGGGAGCAGAAAATCTCGCAGCTGATCATCTTTCTCGCCTTGAAAATTCTGAATTAGAAGTTCTAAATGAATCGGCCATACAAGATAACTTTCCTGATGAATATCTATTGAAGATCGATTATAATGAAATTCGATGGTTTGCAGACTTTGCAAACTACTTAGTATGTGGATTCCTTGAAAAAGGGTTGTCGTACCAAAAACGAAAGAAATTATTTAGTGATATAAAACACTATTTCTGGGAAGATCCACATCTGTTTAAAAGTTGTCCCGATGGAATAATACGCCAATGCGTATTCGGGAATGAAGCTAGCCAAATCTTAAACCATTGTCACACAGGACCAACAGGAGGGCATTATGGGCCTCAACTCACAGCAAGGAAAGTTTATGACGCTGGATTCTATTGGCCTACAATTTTTAAAGACGCACACCTTCTTTGTAAATCCTGTGATGCTTGTCAAAGGACCGGAAAAATAAGTCAACGTGATGAAATGCCACAAAACGTCATTCAAGTATGTGAAGTATTCGACGTTTGTGGTATTGAATTTATGGGTCCATTTTCAAAATCTCATAATAATCTCTACATTCTCGTTGCCATTGATTATATATCAAAATGGGCGGAAGTACAAGCTCACCCAACTAACGATGCATGAGTTGTAGTCAACTTTTTAAAACGTCTTTTTGCTAGGTTCGGAACACCGAAAGATTTAATAAGTGATCGAGGTACTCATTTTTGTAATAATCAACTTGAGAAAGTTCTCAAAAGATATGGAGTAACTCATAAAATCTCAACCACTTATCATCTACAAACAAGTGGACAAGTTGAAAATACCAACCGAGCATTAAAATGTATTTTAGAAAAAATTGTAGGATCAAATCCGAAGGAATGGTCCATGAAATTGGAGGATGCACTCTGGGCTTTTAGAACAGCCTACAAAACTCCAATTGGCACCACACCTTTTAAACTCGTTTACGAAAAAGCATGTCACCTTCCAGTAGAAATTGAGCACAAAGCATTTTGGGCTTTGAAGACATGTAATCTTGATTTGCATGAAGCTGGTCGTCTACGGTTAAGTCAACTAAACGAATTAGAAGAATTAAGACATGATGCATATGAAAATTCGCTAATCTATAAGGAAAGAACGGAGAAATGGCATGATAAAAGAATCAGAAGTTCAAAAGAATTTAAGGAAGGAGACAGAGTTCTTCTTTTCAATTCACGATTCAAGCTATTTCCTGGAAAATTGAAATCAAGAAGGTCTGGACCATTCATAGTCAAAAGAGTTTTCCCATACGGAACAATAGAGTTGATAAATTCAAACGGGATTGAATTTAAAGTTAATGGTCACAGAGTTAAACATTGCATACATGATCCGATGGAAGTTGATAATGAAGTTAATCACAAGTTCGACACCACAGCTAACTAAGTGTGGGGAGATTCAAATGTTTTAAAGGATAATATAATGCTGTCTAGAGTTAGATTTTATATTTTCATGTAGTTCTCGAGAATGGAATCCGAATGGTCTTTCTCTAACAGACCCTAAAGAACTAGTCTTCTCCCTCCATTCTGAATTTTTGTGTTTTTAGGTTTTACGAGATGAAGAATTCCTTTGATTTGAACCATGGTCTACTACTACACGCTATGATTATTAAACGTAATAATAACACTTTCCCGAGTGAACTGTTATCATTCATAAGAGGCAAAATGGACGAAGTAAGGAAAGAACTCAGGAACAATCATAATAAGACACATTTTGGTAGAGGCAAATCAAAATCCGCAACAAAAAGAAGAGCACGACACCTTGAAAGATATCATAAATGCGGAAAATGGTCACACGAAGGGAAATGTTTGAACAATCAAACACATTCCAATTCTGAATTCGTTACTCTATGCAGAGAAGGATCATTCATATGTTTAGAAGAAAAGTTATTGAAAAATCGAGGTTACGCTTATGTAACAATGGAAAACCAAATCGAACGACTCTCCTATGAGTCGACTAAAGCAGGTCTCTGAGAATTCTATCTCATAGGTAAGTATGTACACTTTTTATTTTTTATTTTATTTATTGCTTTTAACATTTTGTTAATAAACGTTGAATCGTTAGCTATAAAGTATTAAAATGATATTCAATAAAATTAGGTATAATAAACCGAAATTATTGATATCAGACAAAAATTTAATTCATCACTGCGAAATTTGCCATTTATTCATAAGGTATAAATATCTTTAATCAATCAATTCAAAATATTTCAGAAATTCGTCAGGAGTAAAACTAGGTAATATAGCCGAAATTACTTTATCCAAAAGAGGGACGTATATTTTTGTTAATATTTAATTGATTAAAGTGGGATAAAAGACTAAAAAGATTTTTATTTTTATTTTTACCTTGTTTTTAAAATTAATATATAACTATATTATTTTAAATATAAGTTTTGTAAAAGTAATGTATATATTAATAATATTTATATGAAATTTTATGCATTTTAAATTTAAGTTTGGTGTGAATTTAAAAACAAAAATTTACTTTATTTCATTAAGTTAAAAATTTGATATCTAAAATTCATCGTGAGTTGAAGACTAGGTCGTGAAACCGAAATTGCTTTACCCGAGGGCGGGACGAGAAATTTTTGTTATCATTATTTTTAATCTTATTGATTTAAAGTATGCCAAAAACATTTAAAAAAAAATAACCCAAAAATCTTTGCTTTTAAAATAACGTTTTTGAAATGACAAATTTTAAAATTTTGTAGAGGGACGAACTAGGTGAACGTACCGAAACGCCCTCAATCTAAAAAGAAACAAGATTTTAAATTAATTAATTAATTATTTATTTTACAAGTAAAAGGTTATTAAAAAAAAAAGAGCACCGCACTCGCGGAGCTCCTGAGGGGAAAAAGCACCGCACTCTCGGAGAAATTAAAATCCAGATGGGATAAATTGGTCGACAGACCAGTCCCCAAAACACACCAACCCAATTTTTTTCTGCGAAAATACACACAAAAACCCTTCCAAAATTCGCAATTTTTCGTCTAAAATCACCAAATCTTCACTAAAATCATGATTGGGAGATTCGTAACAAGAAATTTTTCAAGGAGATCGGTAAATTTCTACACAATACACTCTTTAATTCGTATTGTTAGTGTTCTTGAGCAAAATTATACCTAATTTGATTTTGATAATTTCTAGCTTAGTTATAGTAAAATTGATTGTATATTATGCTTGTATAACCTAGATTGATGCTATTTGACATGATTAGAAGCCTTAAACTTCAAAATTTTGAGTAATCTAGGTTTTTTGTTCTTGAGCAAATTTGGGGCTTTTTGATATAAACAGGTTATGGCCAAATTTTGTTGTTAGTTCATGCTTAATTAAGTAGTATAACATGTTTAGGTTGCTAAATGATTCAAACTTTGATCCTAAAGATGATTTTTGAGCAAGATTGTTGACTTTTTAAGTCAAAAATGCATGAACTTGATTAATTTGATATGAATGCCATTTGAAACTTGTTTAATTGCTAGTAATGGTTATTTTGACATGTTATTTGAGTAGAATACTTAGGAACAATGTATACATTTTCATATATTTTTATTTGAAAAAAATGTAGAATTGTTAATATTATGAAAATGTGTAAAAGTTTATTATTGGTTAAACATGTCATTATGATTATTTTGATTTATGATTTTGCTAACACTAATGCATATTTGAATGCACAAAAATTGTGTTTAATGTATTTTGCAGACTGAAAGGGGTGAATCTTCATCCGCTGCCCAAGCTCATAATGCTCCTCCTGAGAATGCAGACGAACAGGAGATTAAAGAACAATACAGACAAAATCTACCTCATCAATTCATTTCATATTCAAATATACACCAGGTAGATTTACACCCTAACTTAAGATTTGACAGATATTGGATAGATTATCCAAAATATCAGGGAACTTACACATTCTTCAGTCTAAGAATGTTGAAGTACCCAGGGTGATAGAGTGGGAACCGTTAGAGACAGTGGGATTGTCCGAAACAATCAGGGAATTACTTTACCAAAGGTATGGTAATTCTACTTTTAACGATTGGGAATGTTTATTCACTATACGTAGGCCTGTATATAGGGAATGGTGTGTGGAATTGTTATGTACTGTTGAAATAAATGATCAGGTAGCTAGCTTAACTGATCAAAGTTTTATTAGATTTTTGTTAGGAGGTGTGATGCGCCATATGTCTCTATTAGATATGGCTCGGGCCTTGTGTATATATACGCCTGAGGAATTAGTATCTAATGATTGTCAAAGGTTGATAATTAATGTTAGAAGGGTTGATGAAAATTTTGATATGAATGGAAGATGGAGTAGAATGACTAGCCATAACCGATTTCGTGGGGGATCTTACTCTTATACTTATATTAATAGAGCTGAGCTAAGAGTGATCTATAGGTTTTCAGCAAACTCGATTACACAACGAGGTAGGAATAAAGAAAAGGTAAATGAAAATGATCTATTTTACCTCATGTGTATTCGAGACCCACAGAGCGTTGTGAACATACCTTATTGTGTGGGTTATTACTTATCAGTAATGATAAGGGGTATGCGAAATAATAGTATAATAGGAGGTGAAATTTTCATTACTTTAATTGCTGAGTATCTCAATGTGGATAGAAGTCAGGGGGATTATTAGTTGCAGTACCAGAACCCCGTGATAGAATTGATTTACGCGTGTATCATGATGCAAAGGTTTTAAAGAAACGACATAACGCTGCAGTACCATATGATGGCACGCATCTACAGGTAGAACGAGATCAGGAGTAAGGTAATGCGGGTGGAGGAAACCAGATGACAGATATACAAAGAATAATGGCCCAAAGTGCATACAATCAGGCTATGCAACGTGAGTTTCAGGCTTGGCAATATCATCAAGAATATATCAAAGCCTATTTAGCATCTCAATGTAGGAACTACATTCCTACTGAACCGACCTATTTTCCTCCATGGACCGACGATTCACGACAACCTTTTCCTACATATGACCCATTCCAAGCGTATCAAAACATATGCCTCGAACCTTGGAACCCCTTCTGGTACAATCAGAATCAACCCTAATTTCCTTAGTCTTATTTATTTTATTATTTGTAATGTTACTACTTTTAATATTTATTTTGGTATTGTAATAGTTTTTATATTTTTCTAACGTTTTTAATATTAGATTTTATAAATTTTTGAACGTGGGGTGATATACCCAACTTTAATATATATATATATATATATATATATATATATATATATATATATATATATATATATATATATATATATATATATATATATATATATATATATATATATATGTTTGTAGTTTATCTTATGTACAAAACAGGGTAAAACAACGCACTTTCAAAGACTAGCATTAAGTTCAGCAAAAGCTATTAATTTTGACGACAAGACGAAAAACAAATGTGATATAACAACTGCAGGAATGAACAAATGAAGTGCACCATTTATCATTCAAACAAACAACAATATGTTTGGAAACTTTGGTAAAATTTAATCATTTTTCTACGCTAATCACCCTCAATAATTTAAATTGTTACTGATTTCTTGCAAATGAGGACATTGCAAGATCTTAAGTGTGGGAAGGGATTAAATTTTTTCGGTTTTAAACATTTGACTTATACACTTGGTTTAATAGCCACCGTTAAAATACTAGTAAAGCAGTAGTTGTATTAGAATCTAGTGCTCTCTGATAATAAAGAACAGCCCTACTCTTATATACTGACTACCCACTTCTAGTAAGATTTTTAAAAAAAATTCAACTAAATGAACTCAAAATCATGTTTATACATATTTTTGAACGATAAAACTAGGTGTTAACACCGAAATTATTGGTACCTCGGAAAGGACATAAATTGAGAAACAACCCAAAACGCTTGAATTCATTTAAAATGGAATAGAAGAGAATAAAAAGGAAAAGAAAGAAAAATAAAAGCAAATTGTGGGAAAAATTTACCAAGTTATTTAAAACATATATCACATATTTTTGTACAAATAATTAAAGATACTTTTGTTTTGGACGATATTAATCAGTTTTACCCAGTTTATTGTAATATAAATAGAATTTAAAAGGAAGTAAAGTCTTCCGAAAAAAAAAGAAACGCGCTTCTTGATTTCGGTCAGGAAGTTGTCGTCCAGACCAGTTGTAGAGTCTACGAAAAACCTTGAAAAGTTTTCTCAAAAATCAGCTGGAAATCCACGGACCTCAGCATCAAACAGGGTCGTCAAGTGGTCAGACTTATCCTATCCATGAGAGGATCTGTCTTGTAAAATGGGGAGGGCACCGTGCAAATTAGCTTGATAAGACTAATGAATCAGACCCCCAGAAAGGATAATCTCCTTAAAGATTAAAAATCAGCTTTTAAGCCTGATATTACTCAATCCTTGAGATTGACCTTAAAGATTGAGAATTACAAACTCATGGAATTCGATGATATCTAAACACGAGCTTGAACGAGAAAATATTTTGATCAAATTACAAACTGATTTGTTATGAAAACCTATTTTCAATGCCTTCATTACCATTGAACGTAAAATCCTGAGAATTCATCAGAATTTATTAGGTCACCTGAACCAAATCGGGTGTCAACTGTAAGAACGGTGGTTGCATAGCAAGGTCGAAGACAGGACCTTGTGCCAGACTGAAAAACTATAGGGTGATATTTACTATTGCTCCTACAAAGGATAGTAATTACATCCGACATGTTGTGGACCGTGAACATATGCATGTCATTAGACATTGCCTTAACAGTTGCTTGTTCAACGCTTTCCTTTACAACCGGACGGTAGTTTACCGAAAGGTAATATACGGAACAAGTAAACTAGACGTGTTGCTTTCCTAATAAAAGGTTAGCAAGTGGGTGACACAAAACCGCAAGTTTTAAGCTAAAATTTCCAAATCTGAAACCCACAAAACCCACAAAAACATTTTGCAAACACCGGTGAAGGGTTATTCCGGAAAACTTATCTAGGGTAAAAGCTAGATTGAATTTTTAAAAGATCAAATATTTTCATAAAGATCCAATTTCCTTAAAGGATCTAAATTTTTATAGTCATGTGAGACTGTAAACCACATCGTTACTATCATTGTTCATACCGCTGTATCAAAATCACTGATGTACAAAGTGTGAAGAATAAAGAAGTGATTCTAGTAAAGTTATATTTAAGTTCTATATTACTTGAGGACACGCAACGCTCGAGTGTGGGAATATTAGATAATGCTAAAAACGAACATATATTTCATAGCATTATCCTTCAAGAAAGACAAGCTTTTAGTTGCAATTGTTCTAATTTCAAGTGATATTCGTTTAAATAATAAAGGTGAAGACAAAATACAGATTCGACGTTTTGAAGACGCAAATGACCAAAAAGCTAAAAAGTACAAAGTACAATCCAAGTGGTTCAATTTATTGATGAGAAACGTCTAAAAATTACAAGAGTACAAGCCGCAAAAAGCAAAGTACAAGATATTAAATTATACAAAAAGGCGTTCGAAAATCCGGAACCGGGACATGAACCAACTATCAATGTGCGACTCAACGGAGCTAAAATTACAAATCAACTATACACATAAATATAATATAATATATAATTAATTATGTAAATTATATATATATATATATATTATATTTATATATTAAATAAATAAACGTCGGCAAGCTAGGATCCAAACTTTGTGTGAGCTGGAAATGGAAGCTCCGCAGTCGCGAAGCTGTGAGGCACAAAACCTCAGCAATCGCGGTGCACACCAGGACCCAAATTCCACTATAAAAGGACATGCAATTCGACGATCATATTACACCATCTTCAATCTTCCTTCTGTAAACACACACACACACACACACACACACACACACATATATATATATATATATAATTTTAATTTTAATTTAAGTTTAATAATAATAAGGTTATTATAGCGAATGTTTTAAGGTTTTGTAGTCGAAACTCTGTCTGTGTAACACTACGCGATTAATACTCATTATAAGTTATGTTCAACCTTTTTAAATTAATGTCTCGTACCTAAGTTATTATTATGCTTATTTAAGCCGAAGTAATTGTGATGTTGGACTAAATATTAAGACGGGGTTATTGGGCTTTGGACCATAATTGGGGTTTGGACAAAAGACCGACACTTGTGGAAATTGGACTATGGGCTATTAATGGGATTTATATTTGTTTAACTGAATGATAGTTCGTTAATTTAATGTAGAGATTTACAATTTGACGTATCTATAAATAACCACATACACTCGATCGGATACGATGGGCGGGATATTTATAAGTACTAATAATTGTTCATTTGACCGGACACGGGGATGAATTAATAGTCAACGGACCCATTAAAACAGGGGTGGATTATATACAAGGAAAATTGGTGTAATTGTTAATAAAGTATTAAAACTTTGGATTGCACACAGTCGATAACCTAGTGTAATCATTAACAATGTATTAAAACTTTATTACAGTTTAAGTCCCCAATTAGTTGGAATATTTGACTTCGGGTATAAGGGTAATTTAACGAGGACACTCGCACTTTATATTTATGACCGATGGACTATTATGGACAAAAACCAGATGGACGTATCGAATAATCCAGGACAACGGACAATTAACCCATGATAATAAATTAAAATGAACACATCAAACATCATGATTACGGAAGTTTAAATAAGCATAATTCCTTTATTTTATATCTCATCGCACTTTTATTTACTGTCATTTTATTTATCGTACTCAAATTATTACACTTTTAATTATCGTACTTTTATTTTATCGCATTTTTATTTATCGTCATTTACTTTACGCTTTAAATTAAGTTATATTTAATATTTTGCATTAGGACTTAAAATCGACAAACCGGTCATTAAATGGTAAAACCCCCTTTTATAATAATAATACTACTACTTTTATATATATATATATATATATATATATATATATGTATATATATATATATGTATGTATATATATATATATGTATATATATATATATATGTATATATATATGTATATATATATATATATATATGTATATATATACAAATATAGTTAATAAAAATATAGCGTTAAACTCAGCTGTATCCCTGTGGAACGAACCAGACTTACTAAAAACTACACGACTCTACGATTAGGTACACTGCCTATAAGTGTTGTAGCAAGGTTTAGGTATATCCATTCAATAAATAAATAAATAACTTGTGTAAATTGTATCGTATTTAATAGTATTTCGTAGTAAACTATAATAGTATTTCGTACTACCCCTCGCACACATCACTAATAAATGCCAAAGGGTCTGACACGGATACGTGTTAAACTATGACTTTGATTTCGAGAGCTTTTGATAATGCTAAAAACGAATATATATTTCATAGCATTATCCCTCAAGAAAGACAAGCTTTTAGTTGCAACTGTTCTATTTACAAGTGATATTCGTTTAAATAATAAAAGGTGAAGACAAAAGACAGATTCGACGAATTGAAGACGCAAACAACCAAAAAGCTCAAAAGTACAAAGTACAATCAAAGTGGTTCAAATTATTGCCGAGAAACGTCTCAAAATTACAAGAATGCAAGATGCGAAACGCAAAGTACAAGTTATTAAATTGTACGCAAGGACGTTCGAAAATCCGAAACCGGGACCAAAGTCAACTTTCAGTGCGCGACGCAACGGACCAAAAATTACAAGTCAACTATGCACAAGAATATAATATAATATATATATAATTATATAAATTATATATATTATATATATATATTAAAAAAATACAGCAGCCCACGTTTAAATCAAGAGATGAGCTGTATTCCATACCTCCGCACTCGCGGTACTTTTGTGAAGGAAACCTCAGCACTCGCGGAGGTCTACAGTGAAGTCAGGATCTATAAATTCAGCATTTTCGGACGTTTTATTTACACATATATTTATTTTATTTTCTTTTTCTTAAAAACCCCATGTACCAAGTATCACTCCAATTAGTAATCTCAATTTGTAATTTTAATTTTAAGTTAGTGATAATAATAAGGTTGGGTTAGTCGAATGTTTTAAGGTCTTGTAAGTCGGAACTCTGTCCGTGTAACGCTACGCTATTTTTAACCACTGTAAGTTATGTTTATGTTATTTTCATTAATGTCTCGTAGCTAAGTTATTATTATGCTTATTTAAGCCGAAGTAATCATGATGTTGGGCTAAAAATATTAAAATTGGGTAATTGGGCTTTGTACCATAATTGGGGTTTGGAAAAAAGAACGACACTTGTGGAAATTAGACTATGGGCTATTAATGGGCTTTATATTTGTTTAACTAAATGATAGTTTGTTAATTTTAATATAAAGATTTACAATTGGACATACCTATAAATAACCATATACACTCAATCGGACACGATGGGCGGGGTATTTATATGTACGAATAATCGTTCATTTAACCGGACACGGGAATGGATTAATAGTCACTAGAATTATTAAAACAGGGGTGAAATTATATACAAGGACACTTGGTGTAATTGTTAACAAAGTATTAAAATCTTGTTACAGTTTAAGTCCCCAATTAGTTGGAATATTTGACTTCGGATATAAGAATAATTTGACGAGGACACTCGCACTTTATATTTATGACTGATGGACTGTTATGGACAAAAACCAGACGGACATATTAAATAATCCAGGACAAAGAACAATTAACCCATGGGAATAAACTAAAATCAACACGTCAAACATCATGATTACGGAAGTTTAAATAAGCATAATTTCTTTATTTCCATATTTAATTGAACTTCTAATTATCGCTCTTTTATTTATTGTCATTATATTTAATTGCACTTTTAATTATCGTACTTTTTAATTATCGCACTTTTATTTATCGCAATTTTATTATCGTTATTTACTTTACGCTTTAAATTAAGTCTTTTATTTATTTAATATTTTACATTAGGTTTTAACTGCGACTAAAGTTTTAAAATCGACAACCGGTCTTTAAACGGTAAAAACCCATTTTTATAATAATAATAATACTACTTATATATATATATATATTTATACAAATATAGTTTTTAAAAATATAGCGTTAAACTTGGCTAGTTCCCTGTGGACGAACCGGACTTACTAAAAACTACACTACTGTACGATTAGGTACACTGCCTATAAGTGTTGTAGCAAGGTTTAGGTATATCCACTCTATAAATAAATAAATAACTTGTGTAAAATTGTATCGTATTTAATAGTATTTCGTTGTAAAAATAATACTATTTCCTAGTACACCTTGCATACATCAAGTATTTTTGGCGCCGCTGCCGGGGATCAGTAAAACGCCGTAAGCGCAACGCCATATATATATATATATATATATATATATATATATATATATATATATATATATATATATATATATATATATATATATATATATATATATATATATATAAAGATTTTTATTAAGTTTTAAAGTGTTTTCTGTAAAAATATACGTTTTAAATATTAAAAAAATACAAGAAAAAGAAAAATATATATATTTATTTTTAAGTTTAGTTAAATTAAAAAGGTTTGTTTTTATTCATTGTGAAAAAGTTATAAAAAAAAATAATAAGTTTTATTTATTTTTTTTACTTAATTTAAAAACAGAAAACAAAAAAAAAAAACAAAAAAACTGAACCTGAATAAAAATCGACCTGCATCTAATCTGAAACCGGGGTATCCGCACTCACGGTACTTTTTGCCAGTCCACTTCCCTGTATCATTTCTAACCATCCATTCATCTTGGTTTACGGCTATGATTTGAATAAATAATCTCTAAAACTTTAGAGATTACATAATCACCGTAGAATATTTCTCCGATGAAGTTATGAATCAATACTTCATCGTTTGTTGTTGTTGGTACTTCTTGATATCTATGGTGTGTGTGACGTTGATGCTTAAGGTACTGATTGTGATGTTAAAGTGTGGGATGCGGATGTTGCTGTTGGTGATGGTGATGGTACTGTTGGTGGTACTGTTGCTGCCGGTGCTGCTGCTGGTGCTTGTAACCTTTACACCATATTCTCCAAAGCTACTACCCGAGCGCGAAGCTCGTTGACTTCTTCTATTACACCGGGGTGGTTGTCAGTTCGGAGTAGTGGATGAATAAGATCTAGAATGTGAGATAGTATATAATCATGACGAGACACTCTGGAAATGAGAGAGAAAATGGTGTCTCGGACAGGTTCGCCGGTAAGTGCTTCAGGTTCTTCGCCAAGAGGGCAATGTGGTGGATGGAAGGGATCGCCTTCTTCTTGTCTCCAATGATTAAGTAGACTATGAACCCATCCCCAATTCATCCAGAATAGATGATGGCTGATTGGTTGATCCATTCCGGTCACACTGCTTTCGGAGCTTGAGTGAAATTTCATATCGGAATCCGAGGGACTTGAACTCATGGCGTAATCCATTTCGTACGATTGAACAAAGGATTTTTCAATATGAAATGATTTCTGGCTATCAGATGATATTCTAATTACATAGAATATATATATATATATATATATATATATATATATATATATATATATATATATATGTATATATATATGTATATATATATATATATATATATATATATATATATATATATATGTATATATATATATATATATATATATATATATATATATATATATATATATATATATATATATATATATATAGAGAGAGAGAGCAAAAGATTTCGTAGATTACGGAGGAATTTAGGGAATATGTCAGACATAGTTTACAGTAACAGATACACTAAGATATGAATTTTGTCTATACACTATTCATGCAATCAATGCAGTAAGATGTATCTAGACTAGGAATGATAAGCATTTAATTTCTGACAAGAAATGATAAGCAAAATTTTTTGACATGCAACTAAGGTCGAAGTCCAGACTCACTAATGCATCCTAACGACTATCAGTTAGGCACACTAATGCAGACCTGGTTCACTAAGACCACCGCTCTGATACCACATGAGACGGCCCGTCCTAATCCATAAGGACGAATACAATAACATATGATTACATCGCAAGGTATCACACCCCCAGTTAGGGTCTGGGCGAAATGTGACTTAATATCAAAATATACCAACATATTATAATAACGAGAACAATACTAAATGAGAAAATTAACTTCAATGAGTACGCATCAGAAAATGAAATGTCGTTACAAAGGAATAAAGTAATTGTTTAAATGCAATAGTAATAAATGCGATAATCTCTTGATCCTATGTCCAAGTAGCATCACATAAGCAGTAGATAAGTAAGCTTGAATCAAACAGCACCTGAGACAAAACATGCTAAAGTGTCAACCAAAAAGGTTGAGTGAAGTTCATAGGTTTAACAAAAGTTTGACCGTTGTTTTAGACCACAAGATTTAGTTTGTAAAGCTGATCTCCCGCAGGATCAAAAAGTTATGCCAAAGCGTGATATTTAGACTAAACGTTCAAGTTTTCCCCATGACAAGTTGTGTCTGTCCTTGTCGGTTTTAATTTCATTATTAAGTAATACAAAGACTTAGTCAAATGTATCGAGGACGTTACTCCCGATAGTCCTACCCCCAATAATTAAGCATGCCGCAGTAATTAAAAATATCACTGTAGGGACTTAGTCGGACATAGCCGGGTATAGCATAGTTTAAAGTTTGGTACTTGTGTCTAAAGTGTAAAAAGTAAAAACAGCATGTGTCTCACCCCAAGTAAAGTAAGTAAGTTGTGCACAACAGAAAGTGGGGCTATGAAGTTCACCTTAGTAAGTAGAGAGAGAGTTATTCCTCGGAATAGAAAGTTGGACGAGTGAGCAGGAAAGTCAACCTATTGACATTTAAGAGTAGTTAAGTGTTTTGCCCATGTTTAAGTTTAAGTATGTGTTTAAGTTCAAGTGTGTAAGTATAATTTGTTTTACTAAGTTTCTATTCCTAGTAAGTTTTCACTTTTAGAAAGTTTCCATTTTTAGAAAGTTTCTTATTTTAGTAGGTTCCATATTTTAGTAAGTTTCTATACTTAGAAAGTTTCTACTTAAAGAGTGTCTTCCATTTTAGGACACTTGTCGTATTAGATAAGCTTCCAATCACCCTTTTCCCTTCGAATGGCCATTTCAGGTCTAGGGGCTTGAGCTATAGGACCCTTTAAATCGGAAATCCAAACCCTTCTGCCTAGAGTTTCGTAGAAATCATTCGTCAAGAAAGTTCGAAGATCTATACATCTCTAATACATATCCCAAAATATTTTTATGTTACAATATAAGTAGTAGGTTATAGGTGCTAGTAATAATAATAGTGTATATATGTTAAGTAATAGTATAAGTAGTATTAGGGTTTCATCAATTAGAGTTAGTTAATTAAAGTAGTATTTAATAACTAGGGTTTAATAATTAATGCCCTAGGGTTTCATAAATATCTAGGGTTTATTTATTAATTAGGGTTTTAATAAACTAGGGTTTTGATTAAAGTAGTATAGTTTAGGTGTAATTAGGGTTTAGGGTTTTAGTATATATATGTATATGATGTCGTGTATATATATATATATATATATATATATATATATATATATATATATATATATATATATATATATGTATATAAAAATTTATTTTCTACAAGTATATATATGTATGTCGATTTATATGTATGTATATATAAGTTTATTTTGTTTCCTTAATTAAACACTAACAAATCTCCTAAGTGTATCTAGGGTTTTAAAGATCAAAACTTCCTTCCTTCTTTTTTTTTTCTAGTCGACACATACACACACATGTATAGATTTATATATATTTTTTTACATGTAGATCTAGGTTTGTTCTTAGGTTTAAATGTTTATGAATTTATATGAATATAGATTAAAACAAAGATAAAAGAATTATGGAAATAGTTTAGGGTTTTATATTATACCTTTGAAGATCCAAGAAGATTAACAAAGATAAGATGAACACATTGAAGATTGAAGATCAAAGTCTTGAAAATCTTGAAGAAACCCTTGAAGATCCTTGAAGAACACGAAGAACGCGAAGAACACTTGAAGATTACTTGGAAACCCTCAAGGATTTCGATAGGGTGGTGGTGGATTTCGGTTTTGATGGCTGAAACTAGAGAGAAAGAGGGAGATTTGGGAGAGATTTTTGATTGTGATTTAGTACATGGAATGGTTTAGCCTATGTCCCTATTTATAGGAGTGTTAGGATTATTCTAGAATTAGAGTTTTATAAGGAATTACTTAGGGAACAAGTTGAACTTGGAGAAGGGATTAGGAGGGATGCATGGGCCGAAAATTTGAAGGGCAAAAAGGGTATTTTACCCTCCCTAAAATCGGCTAGGTAAATTAGGGTTAGGGTTAACATTTTTCACTTTAAACCTTGCACTTTAATTTAGCTTAATAACCCTTAATTATCCAAGTTTATTTATTTTAAATACACAAGTCTTTATAGTTATTTATTTACTTACAAAAGTTTATTAACTTATTATTTTTATTAACTTGTCAATTAATGTACATAGTTAATTATCGTATTTTATGATTCTTAACGCTTAACCTTTATTGATTAAAGTTGAATTATATTGTTGGGCATTTAATAAGGAAAAATATAGAATAGAAAAATGAGGGTCGTTATACAAGGTATTTGTGTGACAACTCGGAAATTTTCGACCAAATTTAAACTTAATCTTTATATGTTTCCGACACGATAAGCAAAGTCTGTAATATTGATTCTCAAACTTTTTGAACTAATGTTATATATTCAGTTAACCTTTGACTATTGACCGACGATTCACGAACATCTATTTGTATATATATATATATATTTATATATATATATATATATATATATATATATATATATATATATATATATATATATATATATACAATAAGTTGGAATATTAATTATTCATAAATAACTTCCAATGTGTATTTAAAAAACTGATTTATATATATTAAATAAAGATATATACATATATAATTTCAAGTTATTTAGTAAACGATATTAATATTCGTTTGTTGATTCAATTGATATTTAGATAAGTTAACTAAAACATTTAAGATGAACAAGTAAAACACTAATTTACTACAGTATTTTTGAATTGCTACAGTACCCAAAAAGCTACAGTGTTTTCGGAAATCACTATTTGCTACAGTAAAAATCATGCGATCGCATGGGGATCAATCTCAGCAAACATCTATAAAGCTCGCACATTTCTGCTTCGACACACACTGATGTGTGCGAGGTGTACTAGGAAATAGTATTATTTTTACAACGAAATACTATTAAATACGATACAATTTTACACAAGATATTTATTTATTTATAGAATGGATATACCTAAACCTTGCTACAACACTTATAGGTAGTGTACCTAATCATACAGTAGTGTAGTTTTTAGTAAGTCCGGTTCGTTCCACAGGGAAAATTAAACAAGCTTAACGATATATTAGTTTTAATCTTATAAAAATACAAATATATATATAAGTAATATTATTATTATTAAAGGGGGTTTTTACCGTTTAATGACCGGTTTGTCGATTTTTAAAACTTTAGTCGCAGTTAAAACCTAATGTAAAATATTATAAATAAATATAACTTAATTTAAAGCGTAAAATAAATAACGATAATGAAATTGCGATAAATAAAAGTGCGATAAAATAAAATTGCGATAATTAAAGAGTACGATAATTAAAAGTGCAATTAAATATAATGACAATAAATAAAAGTGCGATAATTAAAAGTGCAATTAAATATGAAATAAAAGAATTATGCTTATTTAAACTTCCATAATCATGATGTTTGACGTGTTGATTTTTAGTTTATTCCCATGGGTTAATTGTTCTTTATCCTGGATTATTCGATATGTCCATACGGATTTGTCCATAATAGTCCATCAGTCATAAATATAAAGTGCGAAAGCCTTCGCCAAATTATTCTTATTCCCGAAGTCAAATATTCCAACTAATTGGTGATTCGAATTATAACAAGGTCTTAATACTTTGTTTAATGAATACACCAGGTTATCGACTGCGTGTAAACCAAGGTTTTACTACTTTGTTAACAATTACACCAATTACCCTTGAATGTAATCCACCCCTATTTCAACAAGTCTACTAACTATTAATCCAGTTCTGTGTCCGGTAAAATGAACAATTATTGGTATTTATAGATATCCCGCCCACCGTACCCAGTCAAGCATATGTGGTTATATATAAATACGTCAAATTATAAGTCTATATATTAATTTAACGAGGTATCGTTTAGTTAATATAAAACCCATTAATAGCCCATAGTCTAATTTCCACAAGTGTCGTTCTTTTGTCCAAACCCCAATTATGGTACAAAACCCAATTACCCAATTTTAAATATTTTAGCCCAACATCATGATTACTTCGTCTTAAATAAGCATAATAATAACTTAGCTTCGAGACATTAATTTAAAAATAACATTAACCATAACTTACAGTGATTAAAAATAGCGTAGCGTTACACGGACAGAATTTCGACTTACACCCTTACAACATTCGCTAACATACCCTTATTATTAGAATTTAAAATTAAAATTAAAATTATAATATAAATATAAATATATTTACGTATAGATAGAGAGATGGATATATGATATTTAAACTGGGCCAAAACACGCGAATTTATAGGACCAGGCTTGGATTTCAGAGCCATGCGATCGCATGGTTTTTGTTCTTCTAGGCCATGCGATCGCATGGCCAGCTGGGAGAGCTCAAAAGTCTTTAAAAAATGTGGGCTGCTTATTTATTTATTATATAATATAATATATATAATTAAATATAATTATATATATATTATATTCTTGTACTCCGTTGACTTGTAATTTTAGCTCCGTTGTGTCGCGCGTTGAGAGTTGACTTTGGTCCCGGTTCTGGATTTTCGAACGTCCTTGCGTATAATTTAATATCTTGTACTTTGCGTTTTGCGTCTTGTACTCTTGTAATTTTGAGATGTTTCTTATCAATAATTGGAACCACTTTGATTGTATTTTGTACTTTTGAGCTTTTTGGTCGTTTGCGTCTTCAATTCGTCGAATCTGTCTTTTGTCTTCACCTTTTATTATTTAAACGAATATCACTTGTAAATAGAACAATTGCAACTAAAAGCTTGTCTTTCTTGAGGGATAATGCTATGAAATATATGTTCTTTTTTAGCATTATCAAATATTCCCACACTTGAGCGTTGCTTGTCCTCAAGCAATATAGTCTTGAAATAAAAATACTAGAATCACTTCTTTATTCTTCACACTTTGTACATCAGTGATTTCTATACGGTGGTATAAACAATGGTAGTAACGTTGTGGTTTACAATCTCACGTGACTATGAAAATTTAGATCCATTAAGGAAATTGGATCTTTATGATAATATTTGATCTTTTGAAAATTGAATCTAGCTTTTACCCTAGATAGGTTTTCCGGAATAACCCTTCACCGGTGTTTGCAAATTATTTTTGTGGGTTTGGTGGGTTTCAGATTTGAAAATTTTAGCTCAAAACTTACGGTTTTGTGTCACCCACTTGCTAACCTTGTATTAGGAAAGCAACACATCCAGAATACTTGATCCGTATATTACCTTTCGGTAAACTACCGTCCGGTTGTAAAGGAAAGCGTTGAACAAGCAACTGTTAAGGCAATGTCCCCTGACATGCTTTTAATTATGGTCTATAACGTGTCGGATGTAATTACTATCCTTGGTAGGAGCAATAGTAAAGCTCACCCTTATAATTTTTCGGTCTGGCACAAGGTCCTGTCTTCGACCATACTATGCAACCACTTTTCTTACGGTTGACACCCGATTTGGTTCAGGTGACCTAATGAATTCCAGGTGAATTCCTAGAATTTTACGTTCAATAGTAATGAACGCATTAAAAATAGGTTTTCAGAAAACAAATCGTTTTGTAATTTTGATCAAAATATTTTCTCGTTCAAGCTCGAGTTTAGATATCATTGAATTCCATGAGTTTGTAATTCTCAATCTTTAAGGTCAATCTCTAGGATTGAGTAATATCAGGCTTAAAAGCTGATTTTTGATCTTTAAGGAGATTATCCTTTCTGGAGATCTGATTCATTAGTCTTATCCAGCTAATTTGCACGGCGTCCTCCCTATTTTACGAGACAGATCCTCTCATGGTTAGGATAAGTCTGACCACTTGGCGACCCTGTTTGATGCTTAGGTCCGTGGATTTCCTGCTGATTTTAGAGATGACTTTTCTAGATTTTTCGTCAACCTACAGCTTGAAATGTCCCGTTCTTATTGATTAAAAACGTTCCATATTAATTGATTTCGTTGCGAGGTTTTGACCTCTATATGAGACGTTTTTCAAAGACTGCATTCATTTTAAAACAAACCATAACCTTTATTTCATCAATAAAGGTTTAAAAAGCTTTACGTAGATTATCAAATAATGATAATCTAAAATATCCTGTTTACACACAACCATTACATAATGGTTTACAATACAAATATGTTACAACAAAATAAGTTTCTTGAATGCAGTTTTTACACAATATCATACAAGCATGGACTCCAAATCTCGTCCTTATTTAAGTATGCGATAGCGGAAGCTCTTAATAATCACCTGAGAATAAACATGCTTAAAACGTCAACAAAAATGTTGGTGAAGTATAGGTTTAACCTATATATATCAAATCATAATAATAGACCACAAGATTTCATATTTCAATACACATCCCATACATAGAGATAAAAATCATTCATATGGTGAACACCTGGTAACCGACATTAACAAGATGCATATATAAGAATATCCCCATCATTCTGGGACACCCTTCGGATATGATATAAATTTTGAAGTACTAAAGCATCTGGTACTTTGGATGGGGTTTGTTAGACCCTATAGATCTATCTTTAGGATTCGCGTCAATTAGGGTGTCTGTTCCCTAATTCTTAGATTACCAGACTTAATAAAAAGGGGCATATTCGATTTTGATAATTCAACCATAGAATGTAGTTTCACGTACTTGTGTCTATTTTGTAAATCATTTATAAAACCTGCATGTATTCTCATCCCAAAAATATTAGATTTTAAAAGTGGGACTATAAATCACTTTCACAGATTTTTACTTCGTCGGGAAGTAAGACTTGGCCACTGGTTGATTCACGAACCTATAACAATATATACAAATATATCAAAGTATGTTCAAAATATATTTACAACACTTTTAATATATTTTGATGTTTTAAGTTTATTAAGTCAGCTGTCCTCGTTAGTAACCTACAACTAGTTGTCCACAGTTAGATGTACAGAAATAAATCGATAAATATTATCTTGAATCAATCCACGACCCAGTGTATACGTATCTCAGTATTGATCACAACTCAAACTATATATATTTTGGAATCAACCTCAACCCTGTATAGCTAACTCCAACATTCACATATAGAGTGTCTATGGTTGTTCCGAAATATATATAGATGTGTCGACATGATAGGTCAAAACATTGTATACGTGTCTATGGTATCTCAAGATTACATAATATACAATACAAGTTGATTAAGTTATGGTTGGAATAGATTTGTTACCAATTTTCACGTAGCTAAAATGAGAAAAATTATCCAATCTTGTTTTACCCATAACTTCTTCATTTTAAATCCGTTTTGAGTGAATCAAATTGCTATGGTTTCATATTGAACTCTATTTTATGAATCTAAACAGAAAAAGTATAGGTTTATAGTCGGAAAAATAAGTTACAAGTCGTTTTTGTAAAGGTAGTCATTTCAGTCGAAAGAACGACGTCTAGATGACCATTTTAGATAACATACTTCCACTTTGAGTTTAACCATAATTTTTGGATATAGTTTCATGTTCATAATAAAAATCATTTTCTCAGAATAACAACTTTTAAATCAAAGTTTATCATAGTTTTTAATTAACTAACCCAAAACAGCCCGCGGTGTTACTACGACGGCGTAAATCCGGTTTTACGGTGTTTTTCGTGTTTCCAGGTTTTAAATCATTAAGTTAGCATATCATATAGATATAGAACATGTGTTTAGTTAATTTTAAAAGTCAAGTTAGAAGGATTTACTTTTGTTTGCGAACAAGTTTAGAATTAACTAAACTATGTTCTAGTGATTACAAGTTTAAACCTTCGAATAAGATAGCTTTATATGTATGAATCGAATGATGTTATGAACATCATTACTACCTTAAGTTCCTTGGATAAACCTACTGGAAAAGAGAAAAATGGAACTAGCTTCAACGGATCCTTGGATGGCTCGAAGTTCTTGAAGCAGAATCATGACACGAAAACAAGTTCAAGTAAGATCATCACTTAAAATAAGATTGTTATAGTTATAGAAATTGAACCAAAGTTTGAATATGATTATTACCTTGTATTAGAATGATAACCTACTGTAAGAAACAAAGATTTCTTGAGGTTGGATGATCACCTTACAAGATTGGAAGTGAGCTAGCAAACTTGAAAGTATTCTTGATTTTATGTAACTAGAACTTGTAGAATATATGAAGAACACTTAGAACTTGAAGATAGAACTTGAGAGAGATCAATTAGATGAATAAAATTGAAGAATGAAAGTGTTTGTAGGTGTTTTTGGTCGTTGGTGTATGGATTAGATATAAAGGATATGTAATTTTGTTTTCATGTAAATAAGTCATGAATGATTACTCATATTTTTGTAATTTTATGAGATATTTCATGCTAGTTGCCAAATGATGGTTCCCACATGTGTTAGGTGACTCACATGGGCTGCTAAGAGCTGATCATTGGAATGTATATACCAATAGTACATACATCTAAAAGCTATGTATTGTACGAGTACGAATACGGGTGCATACGAGTAGAATTGTTGATGAAACTGAACTAGGATGTAATTGTAAGCATTTTTGTTAAGTAGAAGTATTTTGATAAGTGTATTGAAGTCTTTCAAAAGTGTATAAATACATATTAAAACACTACATGTATATACATTTTAACTGAGTCGTTAAGTCATCGTTAGTCGTTACATGTAAGTGTTGTTTTGAAACCTTTAGGTTAACGATCTTGTTAAATGTTGTTAACCCAATGTTTATAATATCAAATGAGATTTTAAATTATTATATTATCATGATATTATCATGTATGAATATCTCTTAATATGATATATATCCATTAAATGTCTTTACAACGATAATCGTTACATATATGTCTCGTTTAAAAATCATTAAGTTAGTAGTCTTGTTTTTACATATGTAGTTCATTGTTAATATACTTAATGATATGTTTACTTATCATAGTATCATGTTAAATATATATATATCCATATATATGTCATCATATAGTTTTTACAAGTTTTAACGTTCGTGAATCACCGGTCAACTTGGGTGGTCAATTGTCTATATGAAACATATTTCAATTAATCAAGTCTTAACAAGTTTGATTGCTTAACATGTTGGAAACATTTAATCATGTAAATATCAATCTCAATTAATATATATAAACATGGAAAAGTTCGGGTCACTACAGTACCTACCCGTTAAATAAATTTCGTCCCGAAATTTTAAGCTGTTGAAGGTGTTGACGAATCTTCTGGAAATAGATGCGGGTATTTCTTCTTTATCTGATCTTCATGCTCCCAGGTGAACTCGGGTCCTCTACGAGCATTCCATCGAACCTTAACAATTGGTATCTTGTTTTGCTTAAGTCTTTTAACCTCACGATCCATTATTTCGACGGGTTCTCCGATGAATTGAAGTTTTTCGTTGATTTGGATTTCATCTAACGGAATAGTGAGATCTTCTTTAGCAAAACATTTCTTCAAATTCGAGACGTGGAAAGTGTTATGTACAGCTACGAGTTGTTGAGGTAACTCAAGTCGGTAAGCTACTGGTCCGACACGATCAATAATCTTGAATGGTCCAATATACCTTGGATTTAATTTCCCTCGTTTACCAAATCGAACAACGCCTTTCCAAGGTGCAACTTTAAGCATGACCATCTCTCCAATTTCAAATTCTATATCTTTTCTTTTAATGTCAGCGTAGCTCTTTTGTCGACTTTGGGCGGTTTTCAATCGTTGTTGAATTTGGATGATCTTCTCGGTAGTTTCTTGTATAATCTCCGGACCCGTAATCTGTCTATCCCCCACTTCACTCCAACAAATCAGAGACCTGCACTTTCTACCATAAAGTGCTTCAAACGGCGCCATCTCAATGCTTGAATGGTAGCTGTTGTTGTAGGAAAATTCTGCTAACGGTAGATGTCGATCCCAACTGTTTCCGAAATCAATAACACATGCTCGTAGCATGTCTTCAAGCGTTTTTATCGTCCTTTCGCTCTGCCCATCAGTTTGTGGATGATAGGCAGTACTCATGTCTAGATATTATCATGTATGAATATCTCTTAATATGATATATATCCATTAAATGTCTTTACAACGATAATCGTTACATATATGTCTCGTTTAAAAATCATTAAGTTAGTAGTCTTGTTTTTACATATGTAGTTCATTGTTAATATACTTAATGATATGTTTACTTATCATAGTATCATGTTAAATATATATATATCCATATATATGTCATCATATAGTTTTTACAAGTTTTAACGTTCGTGAATCACCGGTCAACTTGGGTGGTCAATTGTCTATATGAAACATATTTCAATTAATCAAGTCTTAACAAGTTTGATTGCTTAACATGTTGGAAACATTTAATCATGTAAATATCAATCTCAATTAATATATATAAACATGGAAAAGTTCGGGTCACTACAGTACCTACCCGTTAAATAAATTTCGTCCCGAAATTTTAAGCTGTTGAAGGTGTTGACGAATCTTCTGGAAATAGATGCGGGTATTTCTTCTTTATCTGATCTTCATGCTCCCAGGTGAACTCGGGTCCTCTACGAGCATTCCATCGAACCTTAACAATTGGTATCTTGTTTTGCTTAAGTCTTTTAACCTCACGATCCATTATTTCGACGGGTTCTCCGATGAATTGAAGTTTTTCGTTGATTTGGATTTCATCTAACGGAATAGTGAGATCTTCTTTAGCAAAACATTTCTTCAAATTCGAGACGTGGAAAGTGTTATGTACAGCTGCGAGTTGTTGAGGTAACTCAAGTCGGTAAGCTACTGGTCCGACACGATCAATAATCTTGAATGGTCCAATATACCTTGGATTTAATTTCCCTCGTTTACCAAATCGAACAACGCCTTTCCAAGGTGCAACTTTAAGCATGACCATCTCTCCAATTTCAAATTCTATATCTTTTCTTTTAATGTCAGCGTAGCTCTTTTGTCGACTTTGGGCGGTTTTCAATCGTTGTTGAATTTGGATGATCTTCTCGGTAGTTTCTTGTATAATCTCCGGACCCGTAATCTGTCTATCCCCCACTTCACTCCAACAAATCAGAGACCTGCACTTTCTACCATAAAGTGCTTCAAACGGCGCCATCTCAATGCTTGAATGGTAGCTGTTGTTGTAGGAAAATTCTGCTAACGGTAGATGTCGATCCCAACTGTTTCCGAAATCAATAACACATGCTCGTAGCATGTCTTCAAGCGTTTTTATCGTCCTTTCGCTCTGCCCATCAGTTTGTGGATGATAGGCAGTACTCATGTCTAGACGAGTTCCTAATGCTTGCTGTAATGTCTGCCAGAATCTTGAAATAAATCTGCCATCCCTATCAGAGATAATAGAGATTGGTATTCCATGTCTGGAGACGACTTCCTTCAAATACAATCGTGCTAACTTCTCCATCTTGTCATCTTCTCTTATTGGCAGGAAATGTGCTGATTTGGTGAGACGGTAAACTATTACCCAAATAGTATCAAAATCACTTGCAGTCCTTGGCAATTTAGTGATGAAATCCATGGTAATGTTTTCCCATTTCCATTCCGGGATTTCGGGTTGTTGAAGTAGACCTGATGGTTTCTGATGCTCAGCTATGACCTTAGAACACGTCAAACATTCTCCTACGTATTTAGCAACATCGGCTTTCATACTCGGCCACCAAAAATGTTTCTTGAGATCCTTGTACATCTTCCCCGTTCCAGGATGTATTGAGTATCTGGTTTTATGAGCTTCTCTAAGTACCATTTCTCTCATATCTCCAAATTTTGGTACCCAAATTCTTTCAGCCCTATACCGGGTTCCGTCTTCCCGAATATTAAGATGCTTCTCCGATCCTTTGGGTATTTCATCCTTTAAATTTCCCTCTTTTAAAACTCCTTGTTGCGCCTCCTTTATTTGAGTAGTAAGGTTATTATGAATCATTATATTCATAGATTTTACTCGAATGGGTTCTCTGTCCTTCCTGCTCAAGGCATCGGCTACCACATTTGCCTTCCCCGGGTGGTAACGAATCTCAAAGTCATAATCATTCAACAATTCAATCCACCTACGCTGCCTCATATTCAGTTGTTTCTGATTAAATATGTGTTGAAGACTTTTGTGGTCGGTATATATAATACTTTTGACCCCATATAAGTAGTGCCTCCAAGTCTTTAATGCAAAAACAACCGCGCCTAATTCCAAATCATGCGTCGTATAATTTTGTTCGTGAATCTTCAATTGTCTAGACGCATAAGCAATCACCTTCATTCGTTGCATTAATACACAACCGAGACCTTGCTTTGATGCGTCACAATAAATCACAAAATCATCATTCCCTTCAGGCAATGACAATATAGGTGCCGTAGTTAGCTTTTTCTTCAATAACTGAAACGCTTTCTCTTGTTCATCATTCCATTCAAATTTCTTCCCTTTATGCGTTAATGCAGTCAAGGGTTTTGCTATTCTGGAAAAGTCTTGGATGAACCTTCTGTAGTAACCAGCTAGTCCTAAAAACTGGCGTATGTGTTTTGGAGTTTTCGGGGTTTCCCACTTTTCAACAGTTTCTATCTTTGCCGGATCCACCTTAATACCTTCTTTGTTCACTATGTGACCGAGGAATTGAACTTCTTCCAACCAAAATGCACACTTTGAAAACTTAGCGTACAATTCTTCCTTCCTCAATACTTCTAACACCTTTCTCAAATGTTCACCGTGTTCTTGGTCATTCTTTGAGTAAATAAGTATGTCATCAATGAAAACAATGACAAACTTGTCAAGGTATGGTCCACACACTCGGTTCATAAGGTCCATGAACACAGCTGGTGCATTAGTTAAACCAAACGGCATGACAATAAACTCGTAATGACCGTAACGTGTTCTGAAAGCAGTCTTTGGAATATCATCTTCTTTCACCCGCATTTGATGATACCCGGAACGTAAGTCAATCTTTGAATAAACAGACGAGCCTTGTAGTTTATCAAATAAGTCGTCGATTCTCGATAGTGGGTAGCGGTTCTTGATGGTAAGTTTGTTCAACTCTCAGTAGTCGATACACAACCTGAATGTACCATCTTTCTTCTTGACAAACAAAACAGGAGCTCCCCACGGTGATGTGCTTGGTCGAATGAAACTACGCTCTAAAAGTTCTTGTAATTGGCTTTGCAGTTCTTTCATCTCGCTGGGTGCGAGTCTGTAAGGAGCACGAGCTATTGGTGCAGCTCCTGGTACAAGATCTATTTGAAATTCAACGGATCGATGTGGGGGTAATCCCGGTAATTCTTTCGGAAATACATCGGGAAATTCTTTTGCAATGGGAACATCATTGATGCTCTTTTCTTCAGTTTGTACTTTCTCGACGTGTGCTAGAACAGCATAGCAACCTTTTCTTATTAGTTTTTGTGCCTTCAAATTACTAATAAGATGTAGCTTCGTGTTGCCCTTTTCTCCGTACACCATTAAGGGTTTTCCTTTTTCTCGTATAATGCGAATTGCATTTTTGTAACAAACGATCTCTGCTTTCACTTCTTTCAACCAGTCCATACCGATTATCACATCAAAACTCCCTAACTCTACTGGTATCAAATCAATCTTAAATGTTTCGCTAACCAGTTTAATTTCTCGATTCCGACATATATTATCTGCTGAAATTAATTTACCATTTGCTAATTCGAGTAAAAATTTACTATCCAAAGGCGTCAATGGACAACTTAATTTAGCACAAAAATCTCTACTCATATAGCTTCTATCCGCACCCGAATCAAATAAAACGTAAGCAGATTTATTGTCAATAAGAAACGTACCCGTAACAAGCTCCGGGTCTTCCTGTGCCTCTGCCGCATTAATATTGAAAACTCTTCCGCGGCCTTGTCCATTCGTGTTCTCCTGGTTCGGGCAATTTCTAATAATGTGGCCCGGTTTTCCACATTTATAACAAACTACATTGGCATAACTTGCTCCGACACTACTTGCTCCGCCATTACTCGTTCCGACACCATTTGTTCCTTTCGTTCTATTAACCCCTGGTCCGTAGACCTCACACTTCGCCGCGCTATGACCATTTCTTTTACACTTGTTGCAAAATTTGGTGCAGAACCCCGAGTGATACTTTTCACACCTTTGGCATAGCTGCTTCTGATTGTTGTTGTTGTTGCGGTTATTATTGTTGTTGGGATGATTGTTGTAGTTGCTGCTGTTGTTGTTGTTGTTGTTGGGCTGTTTGTTGTAGTTGCGATTGATGTTGCGATTGTTAGGATAATTGTTGCGATTATTATTGTAATTGCTGTTGTTGTTGTTGTTGTTGTATTGGTGATTCTTATCACCGTTTTCCTCCCACTTTCTTTTGACTTGCTTCACATTGGCCTCTTCAGCCGTCTGTTCTTTAATTCTTTCCTCAATCTGGTTCACTAGTTTGTGAGCCATTCTACATGCCTGTTGTATGGAGGCGGGCTCGTGTGAACTTATATCTTCTTGGATTCTTTCCGGTAATCCTTTCACAAACGCGTCGATCTTCTCTTCCTCATCTTCGAATGCTCCCGGACACAATAGGCACAATTCTGTGAATCGTCTTTCGTACGTGGTAATATCAAATCCTTGGGTTCGTAACCCTCTAAGTTCTGTCTTGAACTTATTGACCTCGGTTCTGGGACGGTACTTCTCGTTCATCAAGTGCTTGAATGCTGACCACGGTAGTGCGTACGCATCGTCTTGTCCCACTTGCTCTAGATAGGTATTCCACCATGTTAACGCAGAACCTGTGAAGGTATGCGTAGCGTACTTCACTTTGTCCTCTTCAGTACACTTACTTATGGCAAACACCGATTCGACCTTCTCGGTCCACCGTTTCAATCCGATCGGTCCTTCGGTTCCATCAAATTCCAAAGGTTTGCAGGCAGTGAATTCTTTGTAGGTACATCCTACACGATTTCCTGTACTGCTAGATCCAAGGTTATTGTTGGTATGTAGCGCAGCCTGTACTGCGGCTATGTTTGAAGCTAGAAAAGTACGGAATTCCTCTTCATTCATATTCACGGTGTGTCGAGTAGTCGGTGCCATTTCCTTCAAAATAGTCAAATGGAACAAGTTAATCATACAGAATATTAAGAGTAGTTAATAGTATTTCGTAGCATAATATGAACTCATTTATAAAAGCTTTTTCTTCATATTAGCGTTTTATAAATTTAAATTCGGGTAGTACCTACCCGTTAAGTTCATACTTAGTAGCTAATATACAATTCAACTACTAAAATTCTATATGAAAAACTGATTATAATAATATTTCGCGTTCAAACTTTTATACAATATTTTACCAACTTACAATACCGCTTATTTTACATAAAGCATGAAATATAGCACACAATAACTTTGATACAAGATAGTTGTGAAGATAATTCTAGCTAGTACATAAGTCGTTCAGCAAAGGCAATAAAGACACGTAATTCATACGTCCAGAAACAAGTCATGCATTCTGGTTTTACTAGGACTACTTCCCATCCTTGGTCTTATGGAACATAACCGTTATGGCCGTTGATAAGACAGCGTGTTGTAGCGTCGTCAAAGGGACGAGGGTTACGTAATGTCCAACAGTCCCGTAACAATCTAAAAACCTCATTTCTTACCCCAATTACCGACTCCGTCACTTGTGGGAACGTTTTGTTTAATAGTTGTAGCCCAATGTTCTTGTTCTCACTTTGGTGAGAAGCGAACATTACTAATCCGTAAGCATAACATGCTTCTTTATGTTGCATGTTAGCCGCTTTTTCTAAATCACGAAGTCCAATATTCGGATATATTGAGTCAAAATAATTTCTTAACCCATTGCGTAAAATAGCATTTGGGTTCCCCGCAATATATGCGTCAAAGTAAACACATCGTAACTTATGGATTTCCCAATGTGATATCCCCCATCTTTCGAATGAAAGCCTTTTATAAACCAAGGCATTCTTGGAACGTTCTTCAAATGTCTTACAAACTGATCTCGCCTTAAATAGTTGTGCCGAAGAATTCTGACCGACTCTAGACAAGATTTCATCAATCATGTCTCCGGGTAGGTCTCTTAAAATATTGGGTTGTCTATCCATTTTGTGTTTTTATACTGTAAAATAGACAAGAGTTAGATTCATAAAAAAAAATACTTATTAATACAAGCAATTTTTACATATATCATAAAGCATAAGCACGCTATATTACATATATTACACCACACGAATACAACTATCTTATTCCGACTCGCTTGCTTCTTCTTCTTCTTCTTCTTCTTCGGTTTTGGTTCGTTTTGCCAAGTTTCTAGGGATATATGATGTTCCCCTAATACGAGCCGTCGTTTTCCACATTGGTTTAGAAAAACCTGGTGGTTTAGAGGTTCCCGGGTCATTGTTACAACTTAAGGACTTCGGGGGTTGACGATATATATAACGTTCATCGGGGTTGGAATTATATTTCTCTATTTTTATGCCCTTTCCCTTATTATTTTCTTTTGCCTTTTTAAATTCAGTTGGGGTAATTTCTATAACATCATCGGAATTCTCGTCGAAATCCGATTCATCGGAGAATTGGTAATCCTCCCAATATTTTGCTTCCTTGGCGGAAACACCATTGACCATAATTAACCTTGGTTGGTTGGTTGAGGATTTTCTTTTACTTAACCGTTTTATTATTTCCCCCACCGGTTCTATTTCTTCAACCGGTTCCGATTCTTCTTCCGGTTTCGATTCTTCTTCCGGTTCCGACTCTTCTTCCGGTTCCTCTTCGGGAACTTGTGAATCAGTCCACGAATCATTCCAATTTACATTTGACTCTTCATTATTATTAGGTGAGTCAATGGGACTTGTTCTAGAGGTAGACATCTATCACATAATATCAAACGCATTAAGAGATTAATATATCACATAATATTCACATGTTAAAAATATATAGTTTCCAACAAAATTTGTTAAGCAATCATTTTTCAAGTAAACACGGTCGAAGTCCAGACTCACTAATGCATCCTAACAAACTCGATAAGACACGTTAATGCAAAATTCTGGTTCTCTAAGACCAACGCTCGGATACCAACTGAAATGTCCCGTTCTTATTGATTAAAAACGTTCCATATTAATTGATTTCGTTGCGAGGTTTTGACCTCTATATGAGACGTTTTTCAAAGACTGCATTCATTTTAAAACAAACCATAACCTTTATTTCATCAATAAAGGTTTAAAAAGCTTTACGTAGATTATCAAATAATGATAATCTAAAATATCCTGTTTACACACAACCATTACATAATGGTTTACAATACAAATATGTTACAACAAAATAAGTTTCTTGAATGTAGTTTTTACACAATATCATACAAGCATGGACTCCAAATCTCGTCCTTATTTAAGTATGCGACAGCGGAAGCTCTTAATAATCACCTGAGAATAAACATGCTTAAAACGTCAACAAAAATGTTGGTGAGTTATAGGTTTAACCTATATATATCAAATCATAATAATAGACCACAAGATTTCATATTTCAATACACATCCCATACATAGAGATAAAAATCATTCATATGGTGAACACCTGGTAACCGACATTAACAAGATGCATATATAAGAATATCCCCATCATTCCGGGACACCCTTCGGATATGATATAAATTTCGAAGTACTAAAGCATCCGGTACTTTGGATGGGGTTTGTTAGGCCCTATAGATCTATCTTTAGGATTCGCGTCAATTAGGGTGTCTGTTCCCTAATTCTTAGATTACCAGACTTAATAAAAAGGGGCATATTCGATTTTGATAATTCAACCATAGAATGTAGTTTCACGTACTTGTGTCTATTTTGTAAATCATTTATAAAACCTGCATGTATTCTCATCCCAAAAATATTAGATTTTAAAAGTGGGACTATAACTCACTTTCACAGATTTTTACTTCGTCGGGAAGTAAGACTTGGCCACTGGTTGATTCACGAACCTATAACAATATATACATATATATCAAAGTATGTTCAAAATATATTTACAACACTTTTAATATATTTTGATGTTTTAAGTTTATTAAGTCAGCTGTCCTCGTTAGTAACCTACAACTAGTTGTCCACAGTTAGATGTACAGAAATAAATCGATAAATATTATCTTAAATCAATCCACGACCCAGTGTATACATATCTCAGTATTGATCACAACTCAAACTATATATATTTTGGAATCAACCTCAACCTGTATAGCTAACTCCAACATTCACATATAGAGTGTCTATGGTTGTTCCGAAATATATATAGATGTGTCGACATGATAGGTCGAAACATTGTAGACGTGTCTATGGTATCTCAAGATTACATAATATACAATACAAGTTGATTAAGTTATGGTTGGAATAGATTTGTTACCAATTTTCACTTAGCTAAAATGAGAAAAATTATCCAATCTTGTTTTACCCATAACTTCTTCATTTTAAATCCGTTTTGAGTGAATCAAATTGCTATGGTTTCATATTGAACTCTATTTTATGAATCTAAACAGAAAAATTATAGGTTTATAGTTGGAAAAATAAGTTACAAGTCGTTTTTGTAAAGGTAGTCATTTCAGTCGAAAGAACGACGTCTAGATGACCATTTTAGAAAACATACTTCCACTTTGAGTTTAACCATAATTTTTGGATATAGTTTCATGTTCATAATAAAAATCATTTTCTCAGAATAACAACTTTTAAATCAAAGTTTATCATAGTTTTTAATTAACTAACCCAAAACAGCCCGCGGTGTTACTACGACGGTGTAAATCCGGTTTTACGGTGTTTTTCGTGTTTCCAGGTTTTAAATCATTAAGTTAGCATATCATATAGATATAGAACATGTGTTTAGTTAATTTTAAAAGTCAAGTTAGAAGGATTTACTTTTATTTGCGAACAAGTTTAGAATTAACTAATCTATGTTCTAGTGATTACAAGTTTAAACCTTCGAATAAGATAGCTTTATATGTATGAATCGAATGATGTTATGAAAATCATTACTACCTTAAGTTCCTTGGATAAACCTACTGGAAAAGAGAAAAATGGAACTAGCTTCAACGGATCCTTGGATGGCTCGAAGTTCTTGAAGCAGAATCATGACACGAAAACAAGTTCAAGTAAGATCATCACTTGAAATAAGATTGTTATAGTTATAGAAATTGAACCAAAGTTTGAATATGATTATTACCTTGTATTAGAATGATAACCTACTGTAAGAAACAAAGATTTATTGAGGTTGGATGATCACCTTACAAGATTGGAAGTGAGCTAGCAAACTTGAAAGTATTCTTGATTTTATGTAACTAGAACTTGTAGAATATATGAAGAACACTTAGAACTTGAAGATAGAACTTGAGAGAGATCAATTAGATGAATAAAATTGAAGAATTAAAGTGTTTGTAGGTGTTTTTGGTCGTTGGTGTATGGATTAGATATAAAGGATATGTAATTTTGTTTTCATGTAAATAAGTCATGAATGATTACTCATATTTTTGTAATTTTATGAGATATTTCATGCTAGTTGCCAAATTATGGTTCCCACATGTGTTAGGTGACTCACATGGGCTGCTAAGAGCTGATCATTGGAATGTATATACCAATAGTACATACATCTAAAAGCTGTGTATTGTACGAGTACGAATACGGGTGCATACGAGTAGAATTGTTGATGAAACTGAACGAGGATGTAATTGTAAGCATTTTTGTTAAGTAGAAGTATTTTGATAAGTGTATTGAAGTCTTTCAAAAGTGTATAAATACATATTAAAACACTACATGTATATACATTTTAACTGAGTCGTTAAGTCATCGTTAGTCGTTACATGTAAGTGTTGTTTTGAAACCTTTAGGTTAACGATCTTGTTAAATGTTGTTAACCCAATGTTTATAATATCAAATGAGATTTTAAATTATTATATTATCATGATATTATCATGTATGAATATCTCTTAATATGATATATATCCATTAAATGTCTTTACAACGATAATCGTTACATATATGTCTCGTTTAAAAATCATTAAGTTAGTAGTCTTGTTTTTACATATGTAGTTCATTGTTAATATACTTAATGATATGTTTACTTATCATAGTATCATGTTAAATATATATATATCCATAAATATGTCATCATATAGTTTTTACAAGTTTTAACGTTCGTGAATCACCGGTCAACTTGGGTGGTCAATTGTCTATATGAAACATATTTCAATTAATCAAGTCTTAACAAGTTTGATTGCTTAACATGTTGGAAACATTTAATCATGTAAATATCAATCTCAATTAATATATATAAACATGGAAAAATTCGGGTCACTACACAGCTAGTCTGGACGACAATTTCATGACCTAAATCAAGAAGCGCGTGTCTTTTTCGGAAGACTTTACTTTCTTTTAATGATGAAATTGATTCATCATGTAGATCCATCTTTTCTTTCAAATATATTACAGTAAATTGGGTAAAACTGTTTAGATTAGTCCAAAGCAAAAGTATCTATAGTTATTTGTACAAAAATATGTGATATATGTTTTAAATAACTTGGTAATTTTTCTCACACTTGGCTTTTATTTTCCTTTTTATTGTCCTCTATTCCATTTTAAATGAATTCTAACATTTTGGGTTGTTTCTCAATTTATGTCCTTTTCGAGGTAACAATAATTTCGGTATTAACACCTAGTTTTATCGTTCATAAATATGTATAAACATGATTTTGAGTTCATTTAATTGAAAATTTTTGAAACATTTTACTAGAATTGGGTAGTCAGTATATAAGACTAGGGCTGTTCTTTATTATCAGAGAGCACTAGATTCTAATACAACTACTGCTTTACTAGTATTTTTAATGGTAACCAAGTGTTTAAATTAAAAAATTTTTAAATCCGAAAGAATTTAACCCCTTCCCACACTTAAGATCTTGCAATGCCCTAATTTGCAAGAAATCAGTAATAATTTAAATTATTGAGGGTGATTAGCGTAGAAAAATGATTAAATTTTACCAAAGTTTCCAAACATATTGGCGTTTGTTTGCTGAATGATAAATGGTGCATATCATTTGTTCATTCCGTCTTGTTGTTACATCACATTTGTTTTTCGTTTTGTCGTCAAAAGTACTAGCTTTTGCTGAACTTAATGCCAGTCTTTGAAAATGCGCTGTTTTACCCTGTTTTGTACAATTGACAATATACATACATACAAATATAAACAAGCATTGTAATTTGAAATGTGACTTAAAATCCCACTTTCAAATTAAATATGAAATATTAGTACAACATAATAAAAATATTAAACATTACAATAAAAGTATCACAATATATTATGTTTAAACATAAATAAACAGAAATAATAAAAATTAAAAATCATATAAATTACCAACAGGAACTATATCAATCATGGATAGGGGTTCCAGTTCATGTCATCGTCCGGGTTCCATGGTTGGTGATAGGTGTACTGGTATGCCTGGTTAGGGTCGTAGAGAGTATAAGGCGGTCTCATCTCGGGCTGGTGTTGAGGATAGTAAGCGGGTCGGGTCGGAACGTAGTGATCCTGAGGTGACAGCTGGCTCATATTCTGATGCTGATGATAGTCCCATCTATCATGCTGTTGTTGCCTGGAATGCTCGTAATCATTCCGGGCTTGCCACTGCTCCATCCGACGAAGTCACTCCGCGTTTGTCATGTCTACCTCATCTACACGCTGGTAGACATCAGTCATAGCCTCCCGAATGACATCCTTAATGTCATTCGCTTCCTCCATCTCCTCGTCTGATCCTCTTTCTACCTACGGATGACTACCTACATAGGGTATTGCCTGGTTGCGTCTACTCTTCAATACCTTAGCACCCGCATAAACCTTCAATCCTAAAAGCTCAACCTTTTCGCTGCGGATTTTGATTTTCCTTTACCAAATTGTAACTTATTATTTTCGTTCCTGGATTCTTTTCTTACTTCGTCCAATTTTCCTCTGATTAATGATACTATTTCACTTGGAAGGGTGTCATTATTACGTTTAGTGATCAAAGCGTGTAGCATTAGACCATGGTTTAGTTCACAGGAAGTCTTCATCTCGTAAAACCTAAAAAAAATAAAAATTCAGAATGGGGGGAGAAGACTAGTTCTTTAGGGTCTGCTAGGGAAAGACCATTCGGATTCCATTCTCGAGAACTACACGAAAATAGAAAATCTAACTCTAACAGAAATATATATTATCCTGTAAAGACTTGATTCTCCCCACACTTAGTTAGCTGTGGTGTTGAAATTGTGATTAACTTCGTTGTCAACTTCCATCGGATCATGTACGTAATGTTTAACTCTGTGACCATTAATTTTAAATTCAATTCCATTTGAATTTATTAATTCTACCGTTCCGTACGGGAAAACTTTTTTGACTATGAATGGTCCAGACCATCTTGATTTCAATTTTTCAGGAAATAGCTTGAATCGTGAATTGAAAAGAAGAACTCTATCTCCTTCTTTAAATTCTTTTGAACTTCTGATTCTTTTTTCATGCCATTTCTTCGTTCTTTCCTTATAGATTAACGAATTTTCGTATGCTTCAAGTCTTAATTCTTCTAATTCGTTTAGCTGACTTAATCGTAGACGTTCGGCTTCATGTAAATCAAGATTACATGTCTTCAAAACCCAAAATACTTTGTGTTCAATTTCTACTGGAAGATGACATGCTTTTCCGTAAATAAGTTTAAAAGGTGTGGTTCCAATTGGAGTTTTGTAGGCTGTTCTAAAAGCCCAGAGCGCATCCTCCAATTTAATGGACCATTCCTTCGGATTTGATCCTACGGTTTTTTCTAGAATACGTTTTAAAGCTCGGTTGGTATTTTCAACTTGGCCACTTGTTTGTGGATGATATGTGGTAGAGATTTTATGAGTTACTCCATATCTTTTGAGAACTTTCTCAAGTTGATTATTACAAAAATGAGTACCCCGATCACTTATTAAAGCTTTCGATGTTCCAAACCTTGCAAAAAGATGTTTTAAAAAGTTGACTACAACTCGTGTATCGTTAGTTGGGAGAGCTTGTGCTTCCGCTCATTTAGATACATAATCAATGGCAACGAGAATGTAGAGATTATTATGAGATTTTGGAAATGGACCCATAAAGTCAATACCCCAAATGTCAAATACTTCACATACTTGAATGACATTTTGTGGCATTTCATCACGTTGACTTATTTTTCCAGCCCTTTGACAAGCATCACAGAATTTGCAAAGAAGGTGTGCGTATTTGAAAATTTTAGGCCAATAGAATCCAGCATCGTAAACTTTTCTTGCTGTGAGTTGAGGCCCATAATGCCCTCCTGTTGGTCCTGTGTGACAATGGTTTAAGATTTGACCAGCTTCATCTCCGAATACACATCGGCGTATTATTCCATCGGGACAACTTTTAAACAAATGTGGATCTTCCCAGAAATAGTGTTTTATATCACTAAAGAATTTCTTTCGTTTTTGGTACGACAATCCTTTTTCAAGGAATCCACATACTAAGTAGTTTGCATAGTCTGCAAACCATGGAATTTTATTATAATCTATCTTCAATAGATATTCATCGGGAAAGTTGTCTTTTATGGCCGATTCATTTAGAACTTCTAATGCGGGATTTTCAAGAAGAGAAAGATGATCAGCGGCGAGATTTTCTGCTCCCTTTTTATCTCGGATTTCAACATCAAACTCTTGTAAGAGTAAGATCCAACGGATTAATCTTGGTTTGGCATCTTGTTTTGAAAATAGGTATCTAAGAGCAGAATGGTCGGTATAGACCACCGTTTTAGCTAGAACAAGATATGAACGAAATTTGTCAAAAGCAAAGACAATAGTAAGGAGTTCTTTTTCAGTAGTTATGTAATTCGTTTGTGCTCCTTGTAACATCTTAATAGCATAATAAATAGGTTGAAATCGTTTTTCAATCCTTTGTCCTAAAACGGCTCCCATTGCAAAATCACTTGCATCGCACATAAGTTCAAACGTTAGATTCCAATTTGGAGTTATCATGATCGGCGCATTAGTGAGTTTTTCTTTAAGAATATTAAAATATTTGATGCATTCATCTGAAAAGATGAATGGAGCATCCTTTTCTAGGAGTTTATTCATAGGAGTGGCAATTTTAGAAAAATCTTTTATGAAACGTCGGTAAAAACCGGCATGCCCTAGAAAACTCCTAACTCCTCTAACATTGGTGGGATGTGGAAGTTTAGCAATTACATCTACTTTAGCTCTATCCACTTCAATTCCTTCCTTTGAGATTTTATGTCCAAGAACGATGCCTTCTTTGACCATGAAATGGCATTTATCCCAATTAAGAACTAGATTTGATTGTTCGCATCTAATAAGCATTCGTTCAAGATTAACTAAACATGTTTCAAAAGTATCACCGAAGACTGAAAAGTCATCCATGAAAACTTCCATGCATTCTTCTATCATGTCGTGAAAAATCGCCATCATGCACCTTTGAAAGGTTGCAGGGGCGTTGCAAAGTCCAAATGGCATGCGTTTGTAAGCAAAGTACCATAAGGGCACTTGAATGTGGTTTTCTCTTGGTCTTCGAGTGCTATTGGAATTTGAAAATATCCGGAAAAACCATCAAGAAAACAATAGTAACTATTTCCGGCTAATCTTTCCAACATTTGATCAATGAAAGGTAAGAGAAAGTGATCTTTTCTGGTGGCGTCATTCAATTTTCTATAATCAATACAAACATGCCATCCTGTTACAGTCCTAGTAGGAATAAGCTCATTTTTCTCATTTGTGATGACAGTCATGCCACCCTTCTTAGGTACGCATTGAACTGGGCTTACCCATGGACTATCAGAAATTGGATAAATTAAACCTGCATCAAGTAGTTTAATAATTTCTTTCTTAACAACATCTTGCATATTAGGATTTAGTCTTCGTTGGCGTTGCACATACATTTTATGACCTTCTTCCATAAGGATTTTATGTGTGCAATACGAAGGACTTATTACTTTAATGTCATGAATCTTCCATGCAATGGCTGGTTTATGAGCTTTTAGCACAGAAATGAGTTTAGATTTTTCATTTTTAGTAAGAGAAGACGATATTATTACAGGTAATTCAGATTCACCATGTAAATAAGCATATTTCAAATGGTTTGGAAGTGGCTTTAACTCTAATGTCGGTGGTTCTTCTATCGATGATTTGTATCGATATCTGTCTTCCTCTTTTAGCATTTGAATTTCTTCTGTTGTTGGTTCATATCCATTAGCCATAAGTGTAGCTAACATTTCAGTTTCATCAATTGGTTCAGTTCCTTCTCCTAAAGAACATTCTCCTGTTCCTTGTAATTCTGGAAATTCTTCTAACAATTCTGCATGTGATTCTATAGTTTGAATATAATAACATGTATCATCTGCAGATTGCGGGCTTTTCATGGCTCTATCCACTGAAAAGGTAACACTCTCATCCTCTATACTTAGGGTCAGTTTCTTACCAAACACGTCTATTATTGCTTTAGCCGTGTTTAAGAATAGTCTTCCTAATATGAGAGGTACTCGAGAATCTTCTTCCATGTCCAGAATAACAAAATCTACTGGAAATACTAAAGTTTCAACTTTAACTAACATATTCTCCATTATCTCTCTAGGATATTTTACTGATCTATCGGCTAGTTGTATGCTTATTCGTGTTGGTTTCAATTCTCCAAGGTCTAGTTTAGCGTATAGTGAATATGGCATTAAATTTATACTAGCACCTAAATCTGCCAATGCTTCTATTGAACTAAGACTACCCAGAAAACATGGAATTGTGAAACTTCCTGAATCTGATAATTTTTCTGGTATCTTATTCAACAGCACTATTGAACAATTAGCATTCATAGTAACAGCTGAGAGTTCTTCCATTTTCTTTCTATTTGTGATTAGATCTTTCAAGAATTTAGCATATCTAGGCATTCCTGAAATCACATCAATGAAAGGTAGATTGACATTTATCTGTTTAAACATATCCAAAAATTTAGATTGCTCGGCTTCAAGTCTCTCTTTTTTCATTTTACTCGGGTAAGGAAGTGGTGGTTGGTATGGTTTAACATAAGGTTTTGCCTTAACTGTGTTATCTTCATTAACCTTTTCAACTACCGGTTCTTTTTCCTTATCTTGTTCAGGTTGTGGTTCATGTGGAGTAGGAATAGCTTCATCAGAAATTACAGGTATTTCAGGTAGTTTAAGTGTAATACCACTTCTTGTGGTAATGGCTTTAGCTGTTTCATTCCGGGGGTTAGCATTTGTATCACTAGGTAGACTTTTCGGTTTTCTTTCACCTATTAACCTTGCTAGGTTGCTTACTTCTTGTTCCAGATTTTGAATAGAAGCTTGTTGATTTCTAAATGCTTGAGCATTTTGTTCATTGGTTTGTTTCTGAGATGTGAAAAATTGTGTTTGAGAATCAACTAGCTTCGACATCATATCTTCTAAATTTGGCTTTTTATCATCGGTTTGTGGTGGTTTGTTTTGAAAAACAGGTCTTTGCTGGTTGTAAGTATTAATGGATACTTGTTGATTGCTAGGACCTTGTTGGTTGTTGTATGGAACATTTCGGTTATAGTTCTGATTTTGATTGTAGATCGGTCTTGGCGGTTGATAATTATTCTGATAATTATTTCCAGGCCTTTGGTTTATGTATGAAACATTCTCTCTTTGTTCCATTGTTAGTTCAATACTGAGACAATCTTTTGTCAAATGTGGTCTTCCACACTGCTCACAACTAATTCGTATTGAGTGAATATCTTTAGTCATCTTTTCTATTCGTCTCTCGACAGCATCTATCTTTGCAGAAATGGAATCTAAGTCATGGCTAGAATCGGCTCTAGCTGCTTTAGATGATCTAACGATATCTTTTTCTTGGTGCCACTTATGTGAGTGGGAAGCAGTGTTATCAATAATTTTATAAGCGTCAGTTGCTGTTTTCTTCATAATGGAACCACCAGCTGCTATGTCTATGTCTTTTCGTGTAGTGATGTCGCATCCTTGGTAGAATATTTGTACTATTTGACAAGTGTCTAAACGATGTTGCGGACATCCTCTTAATAACTTTCCAAATCTTATCCAAGCCTCATATAGAGTTTCATTTGGCTTTTGTGTGAACGTAATAATTTCTCCTTGAAGTCTCACGGCTTTAGATGCCGGAAAGAATTGTTTGAGAAATTTTTCAACTAAAACGTCCCATGTATCAATTGCCCCTTCAGGTAACGATTCCAACCAATCTTTGGCTTCTCCCTTTAAAGTCCAGGGAAATAACATGAGATATATCTGTTCATCCTCCACTTCTCTGATTTTAAATAGAGTGCAGATCCTATTAAAGGTACGAAGATGTTCATTTGGATCTTCCTTTGGCGCACCACTAAATTGGCATTGATTTGTTACCATGTGTAGGATTTGTCCCTTGATTTCATAATCTGGCGCATTAATCTCTAGTTGAGTAATTGCGTGACCTTGGCCAGTGCGTTTAGCTCTCATTCGGTCTTCCATACTTAAAGGTTCCAGATTCTCCATAATTGAATTTGTTGAATCTGAATCACTAGAGGATTCTGATTTAATGGTTAGTTCCTCAACAATCTCTGTTTGAATGATTGGTGGTTCCGGAGGAAAGATTAATGGTTCAGGATCTCGGAATCGTCCCTGAATATTCTCCGGATTCTCAATTGTGAGGTCGGGTTCAAAAAATGGATTATCGGAAATTTGAATTGGAGTACTTGGTCGACTGGATGACGATTCTAAAGAAAAATCAACGGCGATAATATTTGCTAGATGTCTTGATCGAGTTACAGGTGGTGAACGTACAAAAGGTGGTGAACGTTTTGCTCGGTGCATTCACTGAATATCCTATTAGTTTTTAAAAAGGAAGAAAAATTATATAAGTTATCAGATTAATAGACTTTTCTGATTTTGCCCACGTTTCGAATAGCCAAAAGATGCAGCAGAGGGGCAGGATTCGTTTGGTCTCAATATAATTGAGTACTGTTTGGCTCCAATAACCCGGTCCACGTACAAATCCAACTATTACTACGAACCAGAAAATTTTGATGTCTATCAATTTAACCACTTTAAAATAATTTTTCGTTTTGAAATTTAAAGAAATTTTAGATAAGAAATAGAAAAAAATCTAAGTCCTAAAAACTAGATCGGCGAGAAATAAGAAAGGAAAAGAGCGCGTCGAAAAACGTCGAAAAATAAAAAGTGTCGAAAAATAAAATTAAGAAAGTAGCGCGTCGAAACTTAAAAAGGAACTAAAAACTAAGAATTAAAAGTTGCGTCTAAAAATATTAAAGCTTAAAAGAAAAACTAAATCCAAAATGGCAATAACTTAAAAAGGTACTAAAACTTAAAAAGGCGTCGCAAAATTCTAAAGCACCTAAATCTTAGTCTAAAGAAAAAGCACTTAAGGGATTTTACGGCAAAGCCTAAAAATCTAGAAGTAAAAATAAATATGGCAAAAACTATGACTTGAAACTAAAAACGAGCGAAAAATACAAATATTACGCTAAAATAAATTAAAAAGGAACAAAATATAAAAATATACTTAAAGTTGTAAAAAGTATAATTTTTATAAAAATATTATTTTTATATTATTTATTTTATATAAGTATTAATTTTATTATTTAATAAAACAAATTAAACTAAAAATACAAATTAATAATAAAAACTAAACTAATAATTAAAAACTAAAAACCTAATTAGGGTTTATATTAATAATTAATATTAATTAAAACCCTAATTCGATACAGCTAAGGTATCAGGCCTGTCCAGTCAACTCATGCGATCGCATGAGTTTTCTGTTCTGGAGCCATGCGATCGCATGGGCCTTGGATCCGGGCCAAATGCTGGGCTGCTACAGTGATCGGGCCGAGAGTTTTTTTTTTATATTTTTCTTTTTCAGTTTTCTGTTTTAAATATATATATAATATTTATATAACTTAAATAAAAATTTAATTTTAAAAACTAAAACAAAAATAAAGAAACTTTATAATTTTATATATATATATATATGTAACAAACTCTTAAATATATATATATATTTTGTTTTTCTTTTATATTTTTGTATATTTAAAACGTATTTTTACAAAAACGTATTTTTATAAAAGTAAACTAAAAATTAATAAAAATCTTTTTTATATATATATAGCGTTGCGCTTCCGGCGTTTTAAGCAAGAATGTCCCCGGCAGCGGCGCCAAAAATACTTGATGTGTGCGAGGTGTACTAGGAAATAGTATTATTTTTACAACGAAATACTATTAAATACGATACAATTTTACACAAGATATTTATTTATTTATAGAATGGATATACCTAAACCTTGCTACAACACTTATAGGCAGTGTACCTAATCGTACAGTAGTGTAGTTTTTAGTAAGTCCGGTTCGTTCCACAGGGAAAATTAAACAAGCTTAACGCTATATTAGTTTTAATCTTATAAAAATACAATTATATATATAAGTAATATTATTATTATTAAAGGGGGTTTTTACCGTTTAATGACCGGTTTGTCGATTTTTAAAACTTTAGTCGCAGTTAAAACCTAATGTAAAATATTAAAAATAAATATAACTTAATTTAAAGCGTAAAATAAATAACGATAATGAAATTGCGATAAATAAAAGTGCGATAAAATAAAATTGCGATAATTAAAGAGTACGATAATTAAAAGTGCAATTAAATACAATGACAATAAATAAAAGTGTGATAATTAAAAGTGTAATTAAATATGAAATAAAAGAATTATGCATATTTAAACTTCCATAATCATGATGTTTGACGTGTTGATTTTTAGTTTATTCCCATGGGTTAATTGTTCTTTGTCCTGCATTATTCGATATGTCCATACGGATTTGTCCATAATAGTCCATCAGTCATAAATATAAAGTGCGAAAGCCTTCGCCAAATTATTCTTATTCCCGAAGTCAAATATTCCAACTAATTGGGGATTCGAATTATAACAAGGTCTTAATACTTTGTTTAATGAATACACCAGGTTATCAACTGCGTGTAAACCAAGGTTTTACTACTTTGTTAACAATTACACCAATTACCCTTGAATGTAATCCACCCCCGTTTCAACAAGTCTACTAACTATTAATCCAGTTCCGTGTCCGGTAATATGAACAATTATTGGTATTTATAGATATCCCGCCCACCGTACCCAGTCAAGCGTATGTGGTTATATATAAATACGTCAAATTATAAGTCTATATATTAATTTAACGAGGTATCGTTTAGTTAATATAAAACCCATTAATAGCCCATAGTCTAATTTCCACAAGTGTCGTTCTTTTGTCCAAACCCCAATTATGGTACAAAACCCAATTACCCAATTTTAAATATTTTAGCCCAACATCATGATTACTTCGTCTTAAATAAGCATAATAATAACTTAGCTACGAGACATTAATTTAAAAATAACATTAACCATAACTTACAGTGATTAAAAATAGCGTAGCGTTATACGGACAGAATTTCAACTTACACCCTTACAACATTCGCTAACATACCCTTATTATTACAATTTAAAATTAAAATTAAAATTATAATATAAATATAAATATATTTACGTATAGATAGAGAGATGGATATATGATATTTAAACTGAGCCAAAACACGCGAATTTATAGGACCAGGCCTGGATTTCAGGGCCATGTGATCGCATGGTTTTTGTTCTTCTAGGCCATGCGATCGCATGGCCAGCTGGGAGAGCTCAAAAGTCTTTAAAAACGTGGGCTGCTTATTTATTTATTATATAATATAATATATATAATTAAATATAATTATATATATATATTATATTATATTCTTGTACTCCGTTGACTTGTAATTTTAGCTCCGTTACGTCGCGCGTTGAGAGTTGACTTTGGTCCCGGTTCCGGATTTTCGAACGTCCTTGCGTATAATTTAATATCTTGTACTTTGCGTTTTGCGTCTTGTACTCTTGTAATTTTGAGACGTTTCTTATCAATAATTGGAACCACTTTGATTGTATTTTGTACTTTTGAGCTTTTTGGTCGTTTGCGTCTTCAATTCGTTGAATCTGTCTTTTGTCTTCACATTTTATTATTTAAACGAATATCACTTGTAAATAGAACAATTGCAACTAAAAGCTTGTCTTTCTTGAGGGATAATGCTATGAAATATATGTTCTTTTTTAGCATTATCACACATACACATAAATTACTTACTATGTATTATATTTATATTTATATTATTATTATTATTAATATTATTAATATTATTATTATTAATATTATTATTATTATTATTAAGATTAATATTATTATTAATCTTATTATTATTATCAGTAGTATTAATATTATTATTATTAGTATTATATATAAAATACTACGATGAAGTACTGCTCAAATGATTTCAAACCGAGTTTTCAAATGAGTCAAAGCTAAGAAAACTATGGGTTATAGCTATGGAGGTTATGGTTAATGTTCATGGGTATTGTTCGCAAGTCAAACCTAGTGTTTATCATCTCCGTTGCGTCTACGTAATTTCCTACAATATTGATACGTGAGCACTCGTAACTTAACTTTTATATATTAATAGTGTATCCCTGACTAGTGCTCGAGTGTATAGAATTATGCATGCTTGTATGCTTACTTTCGTCGTTAAATAGTTTATGATAGATCATGATTTTAATACACATGATACTGAGATAAGGTATATGATATGCATGTCATTGGAAATTTGACGAAAAATCAATAACTTTTCATTTAGATATCGAATAGTTTCGATGAACGAATTAAAAGATATGGTCAACTGAATTATGGTTGACGTTAATTGAAATTGTGTTTGAAACTGTAAATTAATATTTAAACAACTTGTCTATGAGATTGATAATTTGGATTTTCAAATATTACTAATCGAGTAAATGAACTTCTTTATAAAGCACGTCTCGTTTTGTTGAACAATTGTCAAAGTTGACTGTCTTATCATGTTTTAAAGCTTTATAAATACTATAATCTGATTTTACAAGTATTGGAAAGCTATGTGAAATAACAAAATATTTTTGATTGCCATGATAATTCAAATATAATATAGCTCCAGAAATAGATAATATTTTGGATTTGATAAACTATAAATTCGTTCAATTATCAAGACTTACTATGATAATAAACATGTATAGATTTAAAGATCATATTGGGTCAGGTTGACTGTTGAGATGACTTTTGTTAACTTTTGCATGTCGGTCTCGAGCATTAGGATTGTGATACACTATGACCCGACCTAGCTTGTTAGACATGTATTGACCAACATATGTTCTCTAGGTTGAGATCTACGGTTATTTTGCATTCCGAGTTTCGGTCACATTTCGGTGAATGACCTTATGTGCTGCTAAGGTGAGTTTCATTTGCCCCCTTTTTAATTGCTTTTGCAATCTATATTTTTGGGCTGAGAATACATGCACTTTATTTTAAACGCAATGGATACAAGTACATACTAAATTCTACACCGAGTATGAACCAAAAATCCCTTAGCTTTGGTAACTAGTAACTGCCGGTTATAAGAACTGGTGGGCGCGAGTAGTTATATATGGATCCATAGGGCTTGACATCCCCGTCTGTTCCAGGTATAGAAACCCTAACCTGAACTATAAAACAGACGTATGCTATTTGAATTTAGTACACGTTGGTTTGCGTGTATTGTACATGTTGGTTGCATGTATGTTAAAACAGTGGTACTTATTATATATACGTTAAAGTTTAGTTACCAGGGTGCTCAATCTTGTAGAATATTTTGATAAACGTTTCTGGATGAAACAACTGAAATCTTGTGATCCACCTTTATATACAGATTATACGCAACATTAAAACTATGAACTCACCAACCTTTGTGTTGACACTTTTAAGCATGTTTATTCTCAGGTTCCTAGAAGTCTTTCGCTGTTTGCTTATACGTTATACAAGCTATGTGCATGGAGTCATACATGCTTTATTCAAGAAAACGTTGCATTCACAAAATCAATACCATGTATATTATTTGGACTGCATTATCAACGGATATTATAAACTATTATTTACGGTGATTGTCTATATGTAGAAATCATCAAACGTCAAAAACCTTGGAATTTAATATTCAATTATGGTGTGCCTTTTTAAAAGAATGCAATGTTTACAAAACGTATCATATAGGGGTCAAAACCTCCCTGTGAAATCAATGAATGATGTATTCATCCAAAGGGATTTGGACGGGTCTTCATAATTTGACCTCTATATGATACATTTTACAAACATTGCATTCGTTTTTAAAAGACAAACTTTCATTACATCGAAAGTTGACAGGCATGCATACATTTCATAATATCCAAACTATAAATAACCTAATTTGTCATTTACTTAATAATGATTCTGATTGAACTCAACGACTTGAATGCAACGTTCTTTGAAATATGCCATGAATGACTCCAAATAATATCTTTAAAATGAGCAAACGCACAGCGAAAGATTTCTTTCAAACCTGAGAATAAACATGCTTTCAAGTGTCAACCAAAAGGTTGGTGAGTTCATTAGTTTATCATAAACAATTATTTCCATTATTTTAATAGACCACAAAATTTCATATTTCCATTTCTCATAAACATTATCTCATATCAGGCATTTCGCAAACTGCATAGAGATAAAAATCATTCATATGGTGAACACCTGGTAACCGACCTTAACAAGATGCATATAGAATATCCCCATCATTCCGGGACATCCTTCGAACATGATAAATTTGAAGTACTAAAGCATCCACGACATGGATGGGGCTTGTTGAGCCCGATAGATCTATCTTTAGGATTCGCGTCAATTAGGGTGTCTGTTCCCTAATTCTTAGATTACCAGACTAAAAAGGGGCATATTCGGTTTAATAATTCAACCAAAGAATGTAGTTTCGATTATTTGTGTCTATTTCGTAAAACATTTATAAAAGCAACGCATGTATTCTCAGTCTCAAAAATATATATTGCAAAAGCATTTAAAAAGGGAGCAAATGAAACTCACAATATTGTATTTTGTAGTAAAAATACATATGACGACATTGAACAATGCAAGGTTGGCCTTGGATTCACGAACCTATATTAAGTATATATATATTTATATGTTGGTCAATATCTGTCTATCAAATTAGGTCAAGTCATAGTGTATCACAATCCTAATGCTCGAGATCGATATGCAAAAGTCAACAAAAGTCAATTTGACTCAAGATGGCTTTCAAAAACTATACATGTTTATTATATAACTTAAATATAGTCGTTTATATATATATATATATATATATATATATATATATATATATATATATATGTATATATATATATATATATATATATATATATTTATCAGATTTTATTAAAGTAAATAATGCAAACCATTTATTAATAAATAAAAATTTATATTAAAGTTTATATATGATAAAAAATATACTTTTATATATCTCAAGTAATAACATTTATTAAGTTCGCTTAATATCATAAAAATATAGTGGTATGTATTATTAATGTAATTATATTACGTGTGGTAAAAATATATTTGCATCACATATTTATTTGATAAAATAATATTGATAATAATAATAATGAGTAAAAGTTGTATTATTTTGTAATAATAATAATTATTATTATTTTACTAATAATAATAACAATATTTATATTTACTAATGATGATATTAATTATAATAAAATGATTATTCTAATCATGATAATTTTTAATAATAACGATACTTTTTATTATTAACCAGTAATAATAATATTTTGTAAAGATAATAATTCTATTCAAAATGATAATTTTTAATAATAATAATACTAAAATGATAATAATAATGATATTTCTATTAAAATCATAATAAAAATGATAGTTTTAATATTAATGATACTTTTAATAATAATAATGATAGAAATAATAAAATGATAGTTTTAATCAAAATATTAATAATAATAATAATAATAATAATAATAATAATAATAATAATAATAATAATAATAATAATAATAATAATAATAATAATAATAATATTGATTATTAGATAATAATAATGACGATAATAACGACGATAACGACAACGATAATGATAACGATAACGATAATGATAACGATAACGATAATAATTATTTTAACAAAAATTCATAAAATTATAGATAGTTCAATTGACGATATCTTTTAATTCGTTCATCGAAATCATACGCTTTCTAAATGAAAAGTTATTAATTTTTCGCCAGCTTTCTAACGACATGCATATCATATACCTTACCTCAGTCGCATATGTATCAAATTCATAAATCATCAAAACTATCTAACGACGAAAGTTTAACATAAAAGCATGCATAAACATATATACTCGAGCACTAGTCAGGGATACACTATTAATATATAAAAGGTAGGATATGAGTGCTCACGTATCAATATTGAAATTCAATATTGCAGGAAAGTACGCAGACGCAACGGAGATGATAAACACTAGATTGACCTCACGAGCATACCCCCAAACATTACCCATAACCTCCATAGCTATAACACATAATTTCCTTAGCTCTATCCCGCTCGAAAAATCCGTTTTGAAATCACCCAAACAGCACTCCGTCGTAGTATTTTATGTATAATACTAATAATAATAATACTATTAATATTAATTAATAATAATCTTAATAATATTAATAATAATAATTAATTATTTATGGGGTAATATAGAGAGAGATCGAGAGGATTGAGTGTGTTTTCTATTCGCCAGATAACTCGAGTATTTAAACAACATTTGCTGGATCAGAACCCCATGCGATCGCATGGGTTCTGTGCCTAAAGACCATGCGATTGCATGGCACCAACTTACAGCTCATATGATTTTTGTTTTACACTGCCGACAGTTTTAATAATTATAAATATATATATTTATATATTTAATCTAAATAATTATATATATATATATATATATATATATATATATATATATATATATATATAATATTAAATTCATGTTCATAGTAGACTTAAAATTTTGGTTTCGATAACTCGTACGTTGTCACTCGACTTATGTCCTAGTTCCGGTTTCTCGAACGACGGTTCGTACGCTTAGAAAACTAACACTTTGCGTTTCGCAATGTGTACCATTATCAAAAATTAGACTCATACATCGATAAATTATCTTATAATAAATGTAACTTATATATTTGAGTGTTATGGTCATTTGCTTCTATAAATCATCGTCTCGTTATATATATAAAAGTATTATTTTAAATCAACACGTTTTATAACTAAATAAATATTATATCTTACCATTGTGCGAGATATATATATTCTCATTTAGAAATATAAATTTGTACTTAAAATATTTACTTAATAATATAACATTTAGTTTTTCAAAACTAATTATATTTCAAAGTTCATTTTTATTTCGTTTAGAAAATATCATAACACGTAACGTTTACACTTTAAAACTTAACTAAATATAGTTCATTTATGTGCTAGCATTTGTTCTAACTTCTTAACGTACTAATTGACATCTCTAAATATCAATCGAATCAAATAAGCGATTGTTACAATCCTTTTACTTAATTTATTCGAAATCATATATATATATATATATATATATATATATATATATATATATATATATATATATATTACAATCCTTTTACTTAATTTATTCGAAATCATATATATATATATATATATATATATATATATATATATATATATATATATATATATATATATATATTCAATATTCATAAACATATTTTAAATACACGTTATGAGTTTATTTATATATTTAATAACCAACATTTATATATATTCAAATTATGTTATCAAAATCGTTTTAATAAAGCAAATTCTGTTGAATCGGAAAATGTTTTCGCATGTTTGAAACTAAACCAATTGAATATTATGAAATTCAATTCTTCACTAACGTTTGTCTAACTTTCGTTATTTGTCACCTTATGCCTACTTATAGATCACTTTACCATTTATCCCGAATACCGTTAAAAAGAAACGATTTCTTAAATCAACGTGGACCTCATAATAGAGACCCGTAATATTAATTCAATGTATGTGATAATTCATTCATTTGATATTGTCTTCTTATTCCCTCGATAAACATCTTAGAGCAAATACGCTCATGTAAAGTATTATACATTTAATACTTTGTTAATATTCTCAAGTTATTATATATACATATATCCATATATACATATTCATATCCAATTTAAATAATGGTTCGTGAATCGTCAGAATTTGGTCGAGGTTAAATGAATGTATGAACATAGTTTAAAATCCTTGAGATTCAACTTAACAAACTTTGCTTATCGTATCGGAATAATATAAAGATAAAGTTTAAATTTGGTCGGAAATTTCCGGGTTGTCACAAAATGCCCCGTTCATATCGATTATAAACGTTTCATAATAATTGATTTCATTGCGAGGTATTTGACCTCTATATGATACGTTTTACAAACATTGCATTCGTTTTTAAAAGACAAACTTTCATTACATCGAAAGTTGACAGGGAAGTATACCATTTCATAATATATCCAAACTATAAATGACTTAATAATAATCTTGTTGAACTCAACGACTCGAATGCAACGTCTTTTGAAATATGCCATGAATGACTCCAAGTAATATCTTTAAAATGAGCAAATGCACAGCGAAAGATTTCTTTCATACCTGGGAATAAACATGCTTAAAAGTGTCAACCAAAAGGTTGGTGAGTTCATAGCTTTATTATAAACATTGATTTCAATAATTTTAATAGACCACAAGATTTCATTTTCATAAATATCCAGCAGGAACACTCATCTGCAAAACTCATTCATACGAAACACCTGGTAACCGACCTTAACAAAATGCATATAGAATATCCCCCAGCATACCGGCATTCGCAAGTATGCTAACAGCATACAAACAGGCCATCCCTTTTAAAAATGATGGTTGTATACACCTTACAAACATGTCATTCCTTTTAAAGATGGCGGTTGTATACTAAATTTTGAAGTACTAAAGCAGTTTAAATTCTCTGACTAGGGCTTGTCAAAGTCCATAGATCTATCTTTAGGATTCGCGTCAATTAGTGGCGTCCACTAATTCTTAGATTACCAGACTAAAAGGGGTGATATCCGGTGTATTAATAAATTCAATCGTAGAATGTTTTTAAGTACTTGCGTCTATTTCGTCACACATTTATAAAAGCAGCGCATGTATTCTCAGTCCCAAAAATATATATTGCAAAAGCATTTAAAAAGGGAGCAAACGAAACTCACAATACTGTATTTCGTAGTAATTAATCATATGACGGCACTGAACAAGTGCAGGATTGGCCTCGGATTCACGAACCTATATTAGTATATGTTGGTCAATAACTGTCTAACAAGTTAGGTCGGGTCATAGCGTATCACAATCCTAATGCTCGAGACCGACATGCAAAAGTTAACAAAAGTCATTTCAAAAAGTCAACCAGACACAACATGATCTTTAAATCTATACATGTTTATTATATTATCATAGTATAAGTCTTGATAGTTGAACGAATTTATAGTTTATCAAACTCAAAACAGTATATAAATGACTAAACTGTCAAATTCAGTAATTTTTAGAGAAATCAGCGTAACTTCGTTGGACAATCGGTCACAGTTAAAAGTTTCTCATTACATCCAGAATACTTACACAAAAGTTTTCAAAAGTTAACTCGACCTAAGTACATGTAGCGACTGTTGTGGTTTTGACATTTTAAGGAATTGAAATTTGTTTTTAGGAAAATGTAATTATGACTAAGTGATCTACTTTGATGATTTTTAGAAAAATATTCTGGATTTGGTTTGGAAAACGGACAGAATTAAGAGTTTCTCCTTGCTATAAAGTTTTATCATTATTTATTTCAGGAGCTATATTATATTTGAATGATCATGGCAATCGAAAATATTTTATTATTTCACATAGTTTTCCAATACTTGTAAAATCAGACTATAGTTTTTATAAAGCTTTAAAATGTAATAAAACAGTCAACTTTGACAATTGTTCAACAAAACGAGACATGCCTTATATAATAATTCCTTTACTCGACTAGTAGTATCCAAAAATCCAATTTATTAATCTCATAAACAAGTTGTTTAAATATTAATTGCCGATTCAAAAATAATTTCAAATAACACCAACATAATTCAGTTGACCATATCTTTTAATCCGTTCATCAAAACACACGATTTCTAAATGAAAAGTTATTAATTTTTGGACAGCTTTCCAACGACATGCATATCATATACTTTATATCAATAACATATGTATCAAATTCGTGATTCATGATAAAACTATCTAACGACGAAACTAAAGTATACAAGCATGCATAAACATATATACTCGAGCACTAGACTTGGATACACTATTAATATATAAAAGAAAGGATATGAATGCTCACGTATCAATATTGTGATTCAATATTGCAGGAAAGTACGTAGACGCAACAGGACGGATAGACACTAGGTTGACCTCACGAACAATATCCCCGAATAATACCCATAACCTCCATAGCTATAACCCATAATTTCCTTAGCTCTATCCCGCTCGAAAAACCCCTTTTGAAATAACACTCATTACCTCGTCGTAGTATTTTATGTAATATTCTTAATAATAATAATAATAATAATACTAATAATAATAAGCTTAATAATAATAATAATAATAATAATAATAATAATAATAATAATAATAATAATATAAATAATAATAATAATAATGATTTACGGAGTACTTGAGATAGATAGATGGAATAAAATGAAAAACTGAAACCAGAAATCGAACGAATTTAAACACATTTCCCTCACCTAAACCCCATGCGATCGCATGGGGTTAGTGCCTTGTGGCCATGCGATCGCATGGGTCACTTGGCCAGCCCACTTTCGTTTAACTCTTCTTGCCGACGGTTTAATAATTATATATATATATATATATATATATATATATATATATATATATATATATATATATATATTAATAATTAATAATCTATATAATTATTTATATATTATATAATATTCACGTGCAAGGTTGACTTGTAAATTTAGTTCTAATGACTTGTACGTTGACGCTCGACTAATGTCCCGGTTCCGGTTTTTCGAACGTCCTTTCGTACGCTTTAAAATCTTGTACTTTACGTTTCGTGACTCGTACCCTTGTCAAAATATAGACTTAAATTATCCATAAACTATATCACTCGAAATGTAACTTTAACGTTCGAGTGTTTTGGTCATTTACTTCTTTAAATCATCGTCTCGTTATTTATCAAAGTATATTTAATAATATTATTTTAAATCAAAACGTTTTATGACTAAGTTAATATTATATTTTATCACTTTGTAAAATATATATATATATATATATATATATATATATATATATATATATATATATATATATATATATATAATTGAAATATTTATTTAATAATATAATATTTAGTTTTTCAAAACTAATTATATTTCAAGTTTATTATAAATAATAGAAATTATTATAAAGCATGTATTGGAGCTCAAATGGGAATCTCAATTAACTTTTGTCTAGCTACCGTTAATTGACACTTTGTTCTCACTTGTAGATTACTTTACCAATTATTCCGAATACCGTTAAAAGGAAAATATTTCTCAAATTACGTGGACCTTACAACAGAGACCTGTAATCATAACACAACATTTATGAGATTTTATAAATGTTAATATATCTTCTAGTTCAATCGTTTGGTATTATCTTTTAACTCCGTAGTTAAATATATCAATTAGATATTTAAATTAATAAGTTTAATGTACGGTATCATATACTTAATATTTTGTTAACGTTTTCCAGTTATAATACACACACACACACACACATACACATACACACACACACACACACACACACACACACACACACACACACAATATATATATATATATATATATATATATATATATATATATATATATATATATATATATATATATATATATATATATATATATATATATATATATAATCGTTCGTGAATCGTCGGAATAGTCGAAGGGTAATTGAATACATGAACACAGTTCAAAATTTTTGAGACTTCAACATTACATACATTGCTTATCGTGTCGGAAAGATTAAATCATATTGAGAATTTGGTTCAAAATAAGTCGAAATTTTCAGGGTCGTCACATTAAGGTAGTTTCATGAGTTATTTGTTTAGTTAGTTGTTTTGCGTACCACTTTTAATAATTGCAATTGCAATATTAGTTTACAAGCTTAGTTCAATGTATGATGATTCACATAGTTTATAAGATCATTCAAACAGAATGTTAAAATATGTCACTTGTAACTCAATTCAAATAGTTTGATCTATAATATTTTTTTTAACAGTCAACACAACGCTGAAACTCGCTCTCCCTTTTTCTCTCTCATACGCTCCTCACCTATTTCAAAAAACAAACTCACCGTCCGGTAGCTCCTTTTCCGGCCACCGGCTTGACGCTGGTGGTCCGGCTCTCCGAGTTCCGTTTTGCTCGCCTTTTTTCGTTTTGCTCGCCTCTGGCTCTCCGTTTTGCTTGCCTCTTGCCTTGTTCCTTGTTTTCCGATGCTCCTTTTTTGCCGGTGGTCTCTCCGGCCGTAGATCCTTGTGCCTCTGCCCTCCGTCATCGGTTCTTCTGGCTGAGCTCCTTTTGGTTCAGTAAGTTGTCAGGGTAATTCCTTTACTGTGATTAGGTGTGGTTTGTGGTGGATCCACGGCCCTCGGGTTTCTCCTCGACTGAGGAGTAGTCGGTTTCAGGGTACTTGGTTTTTCCGGCGATGGGGTCGCCGGAGTGGTGTCTTTTCGGGTTTGGTGGTCCCGGTTGTCAGATCGGTTAGTTGCAGCTGCAAGTTTAGACCCCGTTCGCTTGCCCTTGTCTCCATCTCCTTCGATGCCTTCAAGTCTCGTTTTCGTTTTTATCCGGGCATTTTATCCCTGTGCCGCTGCTCCCCCTCTTGTTCACCACTTGTTCGTGAGTTTCTAGCGGTTTGTCTGCTTCGTGACTCTAGTTGAATATGTGGTATGGGTGATTCCGTGTTCGGGTTGGGGTGGTTTGAGGTGGATTTTGGTGCTCTTGGTTTCGAATTTCGGGTCATCAGAGGTTTCGATTCGTGGTTCGTAGTTTTTGATTGTTAATTCGTGGTTCGTGGTTTTTGATTGTTGATCCGTGGTTGTCGCTTTGTGATTGTCGATTGGTTTCGATTGTGGTTCGTGGATATCGGTTGTGATTCGTGGTGGTTGCCGACCTATGTCGATTTATGTATTCGTGGTGGGTTTTTGTCAAACTTGTGTTGCGATGAAGACCTGAAGTCATGATTGCTTCGTGTTGTGTATTCGAGTTATGTATTGTTTTAGTCGTGATGTTGTAGGTTGCCAACTAATCTGTATTGTCTTAGTAGATTCGTGTTCACTGTAGAATGTTCGGCGGAGGTTGTGTTATGGAGGTCGTGTTGTGTATTTGAGTTATGTATTCCCTAGCATCTTGCTAGTTTTTTAAATTTTAATATAATTATTGCCTTTCGGAAAAAAAAATTCCTGTTTTTTTTATATAAACTAACTCCATGATTTTCTAAAAAAATTAATTTTTTTAAACCCTTTTAATTCGGTTATGGATCAATCTATTGGGCTTACACCGGGTACAACCACAAGCACAAACAAAATCATAAATCCTGTACATCACGCATCAGAACTTGTACCATAGATGTCCTCCCTCTTGCATCAAACACCAACAACGAATTGGCATAATTTTAACCCTAAAACCTATTTTCATCCCCCAATTTCTTCCCCAATTCCACCATGGATCCGTACGCTGCAACTCAACAACCACCAACCTATCAACCAACACCTTCATCACAAATTCAACAAGATCCATACATTTATACCCAACAACCACCCTACGATCCATATTCATACTATTCTCAACCCGTTACATACGATCAATCTCAATCTCAACCTGCAACATACGCTCAATATCAGCCTACAACATACGATCAATATCAAACTACAACATACGATCAATCTCAACAATACGTTAATCCTTCTGTTTATCAACAACAATCAACCACTGAACAACAACAAGAAAATGCTCCGATTCACCCGCCCGGTGTTCCGGTTCAACCCGATACGAATCAAATGGCTGCTTACCAACAACAGCAAGAGTATGCCCAAACGTACTACCAAACTGACCCGAATAGTTATTATTACGCACAACCGCAAGTGCAACCACAACCGGTTGCTTATCCGGATCCGAATATGGTTCATTCGCAATGGCAGCAACCGGAACAACAGCAGCAACAACCACCACAGCCGCAGCAACAGCATCATGGGCAACCTGGTAGCTATGGGCTTACTTCTATGTACCCGCCGGTAAAACTTTATTTAATAATATTGTTTCTGAGGATTATGTGATTAGGGTTTTGTTATTGGGTATTTGATAATTTTTTTTTTTTTTTTTTTTTTTTTTTTTTTTTTTTTTTTTTTTTTTTTGTGTTTTCTTGTGCATATATGCTTAGTGCATTTATATTATGTTAGTTTTTATTTTTAGGTTGTGTATTTAGTTGAAGTAAATTTTGATATGACGTTTGATGTATTTTTTTGAACGAAATGTGGACTTTTGCCTTTTTTATATTGATGTTATTGTGAATATAGGTTCTTGTTATTTTGTGTTAGTATTTATGCCTGGCAAACGGGTTAGGTTGAGTCGGTTTGGGTAACGGGTCAAAATGGTTTTGGGTTGAAATGGGTCATAGGTCAAACGGGTCAAGATGGGTCAGGTTGGGTCGGTTTGGGTAACTGGTCGAAACGGGTCACAGGTCAAATGGGTCAAATGGGTTACATCGCTTTTTTTATTTCAATGAGTGAGAGTGGTGGATACTTGGATGTGAGTTTACATTACTTTACAAAGGGATTATTACTGGTTGGATTGAATAATTAGCTGATTAAGAGTTAAATGGATAAGGTAGTTTCATGTTTGGGCTACCCGGGTGAGCAATTTTGGCCACCCCAAGTTTTGCTGCTAGTGAGGTTTCAACCTGAGACCCTGTATATAATGGTCAAAAAATCGAAAGATTTTCTTTTTGATGAACAATTTAACATGACTGCATCTAAACGCTCTCTGAATGTGGACTTGGGATTTTAGATAGTACAAATTATGATTGCATTATAGTATGCACGAGTGCTTTTATCATTTTTATAGTAAGTAGCTTTTGGGTTCTAGGAAGTACTTTTTATATGCATCTCTCTTTGTGTATGTATATATATATTTTTTTGTTTATATAGAATATAATTATCTTGTAAACATTATATGCATGTGAAAATGGTTTTCTATGATCAGTTAGTCCAATTTAGTGGTTGTGACAGTTTTTTCTTGCTTGTATTGACCATTTCTACAGCAATAAGTGTTTGATATAAAACTTCACACTTCATCTAAAGCTGATATTTATACAGCTGATTATTGATTATGATTGCTCAAAATTACATGTCACTTTAATGCACATCCAATAAATGAGGGTTCAGGTTTTCATCCCATGATTTCTTTGGTCGTTTATCAACATTATAAAATTTGATTCATCAAGTAAACTTCAGGTTAGTTAATAAATGGTTATATAAGCAATTTTTATAAAAGCAATAGTATAAATCTGTGAACCATCAGCTGAGCTGGATGACCTTGAGGTTTCTTCTAGAAGCCGACCTCGAGCCTGAGCATTTGATTTGAATTAAGTAATAGGAATGGATTCTGTTTGAGCTCTAATGTCCATTAAATCTACTTAAAAGCTGTTTTTCCCTCTGCAGAAGTGATTAGCCATAAGCTCTCAGCTTGATTAAGGATTTTACAGGTTTTGACTATTGGCAATGGTACATGATATTCCTTGTTTTTGTAGAATTATTCAGGGGAAATGAAAAGGGGGGGTCAAAGTTACAAGTAAATACAGATTGTTTAATTTATGGTTCACATAATAAATCTACAAACATCTATATTCTGTAACACAAAATCGTAAAACAATCGTGTGATGAATTGTCATCATCTCATGTGGTACTTTACGTGAGCAAGATAATGTAGTAAAATTTACCTTACCAACCTGCTCGATTCATTTTAAAATGGAAGCTTTATTGTTATTGTGTCAAACCTTTACGTTATTACATCTTCTTTTCCGATCAAGTTGACAATTTGACTTCATGTCGAGCCTATGAGTCACCGTTAAATAGAGGTGGCAGTTTAACCCAATTGCTGTGAACGGGTGGATTCAGTTTGTGTTTTATCTTTAACGGGTCAAATAGGTAAAATCAACGTTTACATGTTTGACCCGTTTCCCACCTCGCCCATATTGCCACCTGTACTGCTAAACCATGACTGTATGGCCTTGTTAGCTACAAGTGCCATTCAGTCAGGAGGCAGTCAAAGCTCTTTTTCTAAACATAAACAGTTATCCAACAATTACTTAAGTTGGATCATTGAATTTTTTTTTGTCTCGATTGATGAAACCTTTCTTCAGGATTTAGTATTCGATATTCTTGAGGCATGCTGAATCTCTCATAGCTTCTTGCAGCAGTTTCTTTATTGAAGGGAGATGGATCTTTTCACTCAGGCTTCTTAGTTCTTGAAAACGAGCAAATAGTAATGCAACATTGCATAGAAATGTGAAATGTATAGCTTAACGGTAATGATAGAAATTAATATTACCCTTGCTTTATCCTCAAAAGGGTACCGTTTGACTTTCAAGGCAGTGCTACTACATTTCAACCTCAAATTTATATTGTCACAATTAACAGAAGCATTATTAGAACATCAAACTTTGTATCCAATACCACGGAATACGTAAAATGTTTAGTATTATACTTGTAACACAGCTGACACCTTTTTTCACATGAAATGTAGTCTGGTTGACCTCAAAGTCAATGTCATCTCTCTTACAGAGGGTGTATGCATTAATGCACACATCTTACGTTAAACTAGAAATCGAGTGGGGCCTAATTATCGTTGATTGAGGGAAATTTGAACGCCTTACAAGTATTAAGTTGTAGGCTAACAATAACTTAACTAACGTTTTACCTTGATCCAAAAGTTATTGGGCTGGTCTATAGCTTTACGCTTGGGGTGTTTATGTGTTATACCTTTCATTATTATACTACTACTAATTGTTGTGGCTTGAGATGTAAAATATTCCCCCTGTGAATGTTATTTTACGTTTATACCCTTGTAAGATTTTCTATCTAACGTTTTCTGGGTAGTGTACGATTTATAATAGTCTTGAAATCTTTTTAATATGTTTCAGAATGGTCAAGGTGGTCAACCTAGCGGTCCTAGCAGAGGTGGAGGTAGAGGCTTTAGAGGAGGCAGTTCATCTTCTTTGCGTGGTAGGGGACGTGGTGGCAGCGGTGGAGGAAGTGTAGGTCGTGGTGGTGGTGGCGGAGGCCGTGGTGGCGGTGGTGGTGGACGTGGAAGCGGTGGGCGTGGTGGCGGAGGGCGTGGTGGTAGTAGTAGTCGTGGTGGAGGACGTGGTGGGCGGCCGGCTGTGAGTCAGCCGAAACCACAGTTTTTGGCGCGATGTGAACTGTGTCGAGTCGATTGCAACACTGTTGAGGTTTTCGAAAATCATAAAAACGGGAAAAAACATAAAAAGAATTTGGAAATACAGGAGGAATTTAAGCGGCTTGCAGGCAAAACACAACCTGAAATCGAGGCGATGAATGCTGCTGCAGCATCTGAGCAACCACCCGAAGTCAAAGTCAAAGATGAAAGTCAAACGGTTGACTCTGAAGAACTACTAGCAAACAGTATGAAGAGAAAGATGATGGAGGAAGAAAGGAACTCTGCTGAGCCAAATAAGAGACTGAAAGAAGCCGTACCGTTTATTTGTGAACTTTGTGACGTGAAATGTGAATCGGCGCCTGTTTTCGATTGTCATTTGAAAGGTAGAAAACATTTGTTTAATCTTCAACGTTTTCAGGAACAAGAAGCGAGACTTGGACAGGTGGCACTTCAAGCACTCTATCCTGCACTCGAAGCAGCATTGTATCCCGTTCTTATTCAGGCACTTGCTCAGACTGCTTCTACATCGTATCCGTATGGAGGACTTGATCAACAAGTTCTTCAATTACTGCAACCGTATTTACCTCAAACTGGCCCACCGATGTATCCACCGGGTCCGGGTTATAGACGCCACGGTCCGAACCCTGGTGTGACCTTACAGGAGGTTGAAAGTCAGGTAGAGCCCGTTAGTGGGCCCGAGTCAAAGACCGGAGATCAAGAGGGCCCTGAGAACAAAACTGAAGATCAAGTAAACCCTGAGAATGGAACTAAAGATCAAGTGAACCCTGAGAATGGAACTAAAGATCAAGTCAAACCTGAGAACGAAACTGAAGATCAGGTTGAACCGAAGAACGAAACTGAAGGTCAAGTTGAACCTGAGAACGAAACTGAAGATCAAGTTGAACCTGAGAACGAAACTGAAGATCAAGTGGAACCGGAGATGAAGACTGAGGAGGTTGACTCAAATGCAGGGGAGTCGACTCAGTGAGAGAATGTGTTTTAGTTGGTTTTTGGATCAGAGTAGTTTCACGTTTCAATCTAATGGAGTTGTTTTTCTTTCTCGATGTATATCACAAATTTAATGATATGATGATGATACTGTAGTCTTGAAAATTTGAATGAGTATTTTTGGATATTTTGGTTGTGTTTTATGTCTTTTCAGAATTAGTTAATTTTTTACTGATATGAACCGGTGCCTCCTCATTGTCTTGTTTTTACTTTTGTAAAAAACTAAAAGTGCTTTATATGAAGGATGCAAAATAAGTAGACAAGTGTATATGCATATAGAGATTTCTACAAGTTTTGTGATCATCAAATGAAATCAATATCGTACAAATGAGCCATAAAACTAAATGCTTTATTTGGTTCTGTTGACTTCAAGGTTTTAAATTGTGTACAGAGGGATACATTTGGTTCGCCTTGCGGTTGCGACAAAGTGATGTTAGATTCGACTTTCGTTAAAGGTGTTACTTTCGTGGATATTATGGAAAAAATGTCCATAGTTAATTCGAAGTCAAATGAATCTCCTAAGGACCTAGTCAATGTGAATAATTATGTTTCTATTGGTGTGTCGGAGCCGAATGATAATAACATTACGTTTGCGGTAAGATTGGATCGATTGAAAAAGGAGAAAAAGAAAAAGAAGGAAGAATTGTTGAAAAAAGCAAGGTAGATTCGATCGTTGAAAGGTTTAAACCGGTTTTGATTGGTCGTATTGGAAGAATTATTGAGATTGCGAGGTCCCCTCGTGCGAAGGTAATTGTAAAGCGTGGTATGTTTTGAATAGAGATGTTTCAAGAAGTTTACTAGGTGAAGCTAACCCGAGGTCAAGAAAGAAGGCGAACGAGGCTTCCACTTCGGGTTCTTATAAGCTTAAAGATAACATTGACGACTTGGATTACGGGGACGCAATGCAAAACTTGTTTGTGGGTCCTCAAAATGGAAGAGACGGCGGTTCATCGAAAATCAGGAGAGGAAATATGTCCGTGGAGGCTTTCGCGGCTTTCGATGATATGATGACACATTTGGCAGAGGAAAGTGCGTCGGGTGATGGATCCGCCAATGTGTTATCTTACAAAATAGTGAATTGATCCGGGAAGAATTCTTTGAAAGAGACGGTTAATAGTAAATGAAAATGGCGGGTCTTCGAGGTTAATTGTTGTGGTTCGTCTTGTGTACTTCGGTTGGTTTCGTTCAAGTTATTTTCGTGTAGTATTCTGTTTTTTTTTTGTTTGTTAGTTTGTTATTAAGGTTTCTTCAGGTTGTTAGGGAGACTCGTATATTGATAATGTTCGTGATGTTTGCTTTTTAGGTGCGAGATTCCCCATTTCTCTCGTCTTTTTGTAATCTTTGATGAGGGTGTTTTCTTTTGAAAAACGACCCCGTTTTCATATGAGTATTCGTTTTTTTTCCGGAAAAAAAGAAAGAAAACATATCAGCTACTTCTAAACTCAATTCCACTCACTATCATTTTTTTTACACTTATTAGAATTTACAAATTGGGATCCACATTTATTGTTATTTTTATATGTTTAGATCATTTTACACGTATCACAACGGTTTAAGGACGTTTAAGTCGGATTGATTTGATACACTTTAGTTTGGTTCGTTGGTTGTTTGTTTTTTGTTTAGGTTCTTTGTTCTTTGTTGATGCGTTGTATTGTTTAGGTGCTTGCATAGTATTGTTTGTAGTTGGCGTATAGCCCGGGTTTGACTAAGTATAGTTAGCTCATAATGTTTGTTTACTATTCTCGAGCCTTATGTTGTCTTGCTTGTTTTCGTTTTGGTGGGTCCTTCTAAGTTCTTAATAGTAATCGTTATTTTGTGAGAAAAAAAAAATGAAAAGTGATATCAAAAAGTTATTATCAATTTATACCAGAGTTTCAACGTTCATGTCATCCCTTTTTTCAATTTAAATGTTCATCAAATGTGACTACTCAAACACGCAACAAACAAACAAGCTGTTGTAACAAAAGATGACCACTTCGACACCTTATAACAACTTTATTATTTACGTTGTTAATAGAATTGGAACTTTGATTAGAAAAAAAAAAAGCAGTAGTATATTGCCAAGAACCTTTAGAGCACCCAGAGTGGGCATCGTCCCACGCTTCAAATCCAGTCGCCGGAACAAGTCGTCCCCCCATTCGCCATTGATGGGCCCTTTACCTTGGGGTTAGGAGACGCTATTCATTTAACATTTTATTTTTCATTTTTTGAAGTACTTTAAGGGTATAATACATACAAGCATATGCGCGCGCGCGCACACACACAAAATCAACTTGACATTTTATTTATATTCTACAAAAAAAAAAAAAATTAACTTTTTATCGGCAATATTCTCACTATAAATGCAACCCTCAACACTCAAATCAAATCACACCAACTTCTTCTTCCTAATCCTAATTTCTATATAAATCATCATCTATGTCGAACAACAAAAACAACCTGAACTACCCATTTAACATTCAAACACAGTGGAACCCATTCTCCTCCAACTCGTCACCTTAAACGACATTTACACCAAACTCGACGAATTCGAGAATTTCTACGTTTATTTAATATTATACACAAATCCCACAACAACAATACCCTCAAACAACCACCTAATACCGACGAATACCAAGGAATTCATATATTGAAATCACTAAATCGGCCTTGACCCAAAGTACGTTCCTAATGAGACGAGATTGAAACTCAACCTCAGGTCGAAAAAATCTAAAGGAATGAACAAGGTAAGGCAATTGTTGAACAATTACAAACAAAAAACAAGAGGGTTGTTGTTCCCAACAACAACTTTTGGGAACCCGAAGACGGTCCACTATTGGCTTAAAATTGGATTGCGGTATGAGAGGATTATAGCCAAGGTCATGCTCTAAATGTCGCCTCTTTTGGTATTTAGTTATGGATATACAAAATATGTTTAATGGAGAATAGTGAATGAAGCTTGTAGAAAATAGTGTGTGATTTTGACTGAATAAAAGATTGTGATCTCTAAGAGAAAAGGAGGAAGTAACTAGAGGGGGTGAATAGTTACTTAATATGATTTTTTAAATTTTTTCGATGATCAACAAGATTTGAACAATCCTTGATCAACTTAATCAACTCAAACTCAATGTCTGTAGTGTTTATGTTTGAAGTAATGCGGAATGTAAAGTAAAGAACATAAACACAATGATTTATAGTGGTTCGGGTAGATGTTAACTAATCCACCTTAATCCACTCCCCGATTCACTAATCGGGAGTTTTGCTTCACTAAGCCTCTTTCTGCAAACCCGGTGGAGATCCGATTTACAAGCCCGGTACTCCTTTGTAGACAACAAACCTAATCCTTCTATCCCATCGAAAGATTACCTCTAACTTAGATCAACTTGTCTTCACCTTGGACAAGTATTAACCCCCAATGGGATTAATCAACTTTCTAGATCCTTTTAAGGAAGAAGATAGTTAAGATAGCATATGCTTCTAATTACAAAGTACAAGACTCACTCTATCTAGTGATGAAGATACTAAGATAATTTAAAGGATAATACAACACTAAGTAAACTCACAAATATAGTAATTTGGTAGTAAGTTTACAACCCTTCTACAATCTATGAGATCATAGACCTTCTCTTGCTAATCACAAAAATATATATGAATTATGATCTTGTTATTCTCTGATGAATTTTGAGTTGAAGCATGCAAGAGGGTCCCATTTTCAAAGCTCTCCAAGTATTGCTATTTATAGGGAGAGAGAAAAATATAGTCGTTGCTGCGGCTGAGCACACGGTCAACTGTGGGTCGATCATACGCGTTACAGTCCAAAACATGTATCCGTTGTATAGCCGTTTGAATCAGTTTTGAACTCAAATATTTGGACTCTTTACTTCATTTAATACCTGCAAAAGATACCCAACATCCTATACAAGTACTATATGCATTAAATGTTCATTTTATCTTGGATGTATTGCCTTGATAGTGACTAGTCATGTTTAAAGTGGTAAGTCTAACATTCTTGGGTACAAGCCATGATAGTCATTTGAGGCAATTTAAGTTTTGTCATAATCTTTTGTTTGTAATTAACACACTTGCTAAAGTCCTATTGGTTGATCAACATGTCATTGATGACAATAACTCATTTAATCACAAAGCACATTAATATTCATCTTTAGGCTTGTTTGTAGATCAATTAAGTGTGTTCATAATGTCTTACAAGTGAAACAAGTAATATCAATTAAGTATGTTGTAAGACATTAAGTTAATCAAGACTAGACCATTCTTAAACTTGTTTCTAGACTTGAGAAAATTCCATATGTGCGTTAATAATTCTTTTGTAACACCCCGTTTTTCTGTTACACGTTATTCTGGATGTTGTTTGAGTTACAAGGTGTGTAACGTAATTTTTCAACCCCGAATAAAGTTTGAGTTGATGTTTCAAAGCCTTACCATTGGAAAGAATATCTTATTACGTTTCCAACGATATTTGATTCATCAAAAACGGAGTTACGGTCGAAAAGTTATGGCCAAAACAAGTTGCTAGTCCTGATTTTTGCTCGGGTGCCAGTATCTGTAGGTTGGAGTGGCGCTCCACCCTTTGGAGCGGCGCTCCGATTGCCCCTGATGCATTTTTCAGCCTTTTCAAAGGGTTTAAATGAGGGGTATTATAGTCCTTTCGCATATGAACGGATTTGGGGCCATGAGACTGATCAAACCTGATCCATATCTCACTTATTCCATTTCTTTTTCATTTTCTTTCCATTTTTCTCTCATTTCCTCAAACTCTTCATAGATTCAAAGAGTAAATCGAAGGAGAAGATTCGTGAGTCGATCTTTGGTGCAAGAAGCAAACTTGTTCTCCTCGTTCTCGGCTACAAGTAGATAGTAGTGGTAAGTCCTAACTCCGAAATTCATTTTCAAGTTTATGTTCATAATTAGGGCTTTTGATTGTATGTTCTTGAACAAAACCCCACTAGTTGTTAAATGGAAGATTTAGACTAGTAATTGGTGAGGAAAACCATTTTGGTGGGTTTAGGGTTGGATGATGAAATTGGTTAGTTCATAAGCATATTCAAGTGTTTAAATCACTAGTTAACTTGTGTTAAATGTGATTAGAAGTGTAAGTATGCAAATTGGTGTTTTGACTTGATTTTAGGTCAAAACGGGGTTTTGTGTAAATGTCGATCTAAAATGCGTTTAAAGGCTAAAATGGGTGTATATAGGTATTTCGGGAACGCGGGAACTGGTCTCGTTAGTTTTGGACTTTCGAGTATCGATAAAAGTGCAAAAAGGTGTAATGAGTCCAAATGAGGGATTGATTGATCAAACCTTGTTTAAAAGGTGTTAATGGAACATAATCACAAGTTGATTGTGATTATGAGAAGTTGGGGCTAGATTTGACTTAGTCAAAGTTAATACAAGTGTAAATGGTCGAAATTACACTTACGATGTTTTGGGTCAAATAAGCTTAAGTCGTAGCTTATTTGTATGTATAAATTGCGTATGTGATTTACGGGAAGTCGGTTGAAGAAGTTCAAGCTTGCGGGTTACGCTTCTTCAAGAAATCGAGGTGAGGGGAATAATTATGCATGTATGTATATAGTATATTTATTTGTATGCTATGGCATGATCCATGGAGCCGGTAGTGCCATAGTACGTTCGGAGTGCTATGATGCGAACCACGGAACCGGAAACATCATAGTAGGAGTATTGAAGTGCGAACCACAGAGCCGGTAGCACTATAGTATAAGTTGTTAAGGCATGAACCACGGAGCCGGTATCGCCTTAGCGTGAGTATGACTCAAGTTATGATGTGAACCACGGAGCGGGTAGCGTCATGGTACATGTGTTGTAGTGTGAACCACGAAGCCGGTAACACTATATCACGAGTTGTCGAGGTGTGAACCACGGAGCCGGTATCGCCTCAATGAGAGTATGACTCGAGTTGTGATGTGAACCACGGAGCCGGTAGCATCATGACAATGCGTATGGTGTGAACCACGGATCCGGTAGCACCATGACGTGCGTAGGGTTAACCATATAGTTTATGTATGTATTGTAGTATAGCATATTATATTGTTTGGTGTATGTGCTATTTGTATGCTAGTTGCGGTATTTGGAGGTCGTTAACTTATACTCGGAGTTTGTATGCTAATTATATTGCTAGCATGTATATGGTATGTGAGTAAGTGTTTGCAAGTAGGTATATTATATATGGATATGTATAATTATTGCATTCACTAAGCATTAGCTTACCCTCTCGTTGTTTACATTTTTATAGATTCACGCGGAGGTGGAGGCTCGGGTAAGCATGGGAACTAGTGACTTGCATAGGTTGCTTTAGAAGACGTGCTTTTGGATTGATTAGGATTGGGTAGCGTATTCCCAATCGCCATGCTCGGTCTTTATTTTGTGTCAAACTAATGTGGTTGAAACTTGTATTTTGCAATTTGATGGAAAATCGGGCCGATGTGGGCCCGGTATCGTAAAACTTGTTTTGTTATGAAAACGTGTTAGTTTTACTTACTTTAATCTGTTGTGAAAACCATTTCGTCTAAAAGTGTTGGGAAGCGGGTATAACACCCCGCCAAATTACCATCTGATGGCGTGTTAATTCCGGTCCCACAGTTAACAGTTACGCCCTCTATATGAGACGTTTAAAGCAATCGCATTTAATTTTATTTAAAAATATTAACTTTCAAAAACATAAGTCAATAATCCCAAAATAGAAACACTGTTGTGATCGTAACCACAAGCCAACAGTATTTAAACAGTATAAAAGTTTTAAATGCGAAAGTAAATAATGTTCTTTAAAATCAAATGCTGACTCCACGGCCAGTCATGCAGCAAACACAGCGGAAGCATACCTCTTAAGGACCTGAGAATAACAACACGCAAAAACAGGTAAACAAATAATGTTGGTGAATCTACAGGTTTAAAGTAATGTAACAGTATCTGGAAAAAAACAGTTATCAGAAAAATAGTTTAGTTTCCTTGACCACGAGATTCTATCACTTGCATAAACCGAGCACCTGAATACTAGCAATGACCCGAGTATAGAAACTACTACACCCGACCTTACGTCGTAAAATGTTATACACTTGTTCAAATGTATTTAATGTTCAAAGTAAATGCACCACTGCTTTTATAGTGGGTGAGGTTGTCAACCTAACGGATCCGTCCATCTAAATTGTGCTTACACCGATGGTATTAAAAGTATTCAAGCTAGAGGGTTTTTGAACAAACTCATTATGCATATGTGTAGTACTCATGTCAATATAAAAGTAATTGAAAATGTAAATGTAACAGCGTGTATTCTCATCCCTGAAAACATGTAAAAAGCGGGACTGTAGACTCACCTTTGAATAAGCTCGGAATGAAAGACAAATGACTTGTACGGTTTAGACCCGAGTAATGTAACCTAAGTATACGTATGTAGGTTGGTCAATATATGTATCTTAAATAAGTGTGGTTTCATAGTGTACGTTGTCTTATTGCTCGACTCGACGCGTTTCAAAGTAAAAGTCAACTATATCATGCAAGTCAAACAAAGTCAACCGAAGTCAAATCGAAAGTCAAACTTGGTCAAAGTAGTCAACTAAAGTCAACATCAGTAGGTTCATGTCAAATATTGGTCAACATGTCAAACCTAAGTTAAACAATACGTTTTAGGTCATGAATGATCATTTTCACAATTTCAGTTTATCGTCATGCACAAAATTTATGAACACGTAGCATACTTAGCACATTATATCATAGTACAAAATTCATGTAAATATGAAAAACTCCAGATCATAATTACACTTAAAATCAATTCCAAAAAGTCCGGCCAGGGATCCATACGACAATTAAAAGTCAGGAATCAGAAGGAATACATTTGGGGTTTTCCAAGTCAGTTTCTGACCGTGCACTGATTCCATTTTGGCTATAACCGGAGTTAGGAACATGCAATTGATACAAGACCAGTGGCCATAGTTCAAGGACAAATCAAAGTAACACATATAAAAAATCTAGCCACTTTTGCTTAGCCAATTTGTACATTTTATTCGTGAACGTTGATCATTCAGTTTTCAGCTCAAATCAGAATTCACATAAAGTATGGCTCTATTGTGCCGAATGCATAAGGTTTCAGAGATTGATATAAACTAAAAATAAGTCACATATCATGTTAAGTTTCATTTTCCAGAAGCATACATGCTCAAACAATATACAAAATTCACAAAGTACAAAACCGTGTGCAATTTACAGATTCGATTCTCATTTAGTTAGTCACATTCGCATACGATTATCCGAAGATCTAGATACAATTAGCCTATGATATCCCATGAAAGATGAAGTAATTTTTGTCTACTTTTCAAATATGCAAATCTTTAATCACAGAAGTTAACACATTTTATCATAAAAGGTTGTTTTCATGCAAGTGCTGTATAAAACTACATTTACACTAATTCTAGCATATCTCGGGCTATACATAAGCAAACGACATGATATCCTAGTCTAACTTGAGTGTTTTTAAATTATCTTTCAAGTGGTATAAGTCTCACATGCCAAATCATTTTCTATAAGTACCAGACTTCTGATCAAGCAACAAAAACACAACGATAATTCAAATCGACATAACTTAATCATACGGAAACGAAATCAAGCGAATCCAAAGCCTAAACTCAATAGTTTTTTGCAAGGAATCTGATTATAACATAATAATTAACATTTGAAAAATTTAATTTCTCTGATCAAACAAATATAAATTCGTTTTTAAACCCTAGCGCATCAAACAATCAAAATAACGATTACAATTAACACGTACGCATATAGACTTGAACAATTGACAACATAACTACGAAACTTTAATAAAATTCAGATTTTAAGAATTAGAGTTTATACAATTATACCTTTGATCACGAAAAGAATTATATCAACGCGTAGAGGATAACGCGAATTACAACGTTTGTTCTTGAGGTTTAATCAAAAATTGAAAACTGAAGGTGATGGTGATGGTGATGATGACGACGATGGGGAGGGAGCAGGAGGGAAAAAGCTGCGTTTTTATTTTTCTTATCCTTAATTAGGTTTAATACTTCTATTTATACCAAGCCATAAATACACAATTAACACATAAGTCCCTAAAGTTATCAAAAATTAAAATAAAAGGGGGTGGGGAGGGGGTTTCGGCCGATGGGCCCCATGGGAGTATTCCCGGGCTCTCGTTTTTCAATCCCGTGTAATCGTGGTCCGTTTTAAGTGTCGTTTAGTAGTACCGAAGGCCCGGAATGCTAACCCGATCGTTAAACGCAACCAATTGTCTAATTTATTAAAAACCCAATAAATTAAATACTTTAAAAAGTTAATAATTAATAAAATTAATTATTAAAATAAACCCGAGCATTTCGTTGCTCAAAAAGCTTTTATCAAAATCGTATCATTTTTATCGTATTTCATTATCCGAAATATTTATTTGAATTAATATCAACCCATATCAGTTATTAAAACCCTCTGAAGATCAAGTACGCATTTAATACACGTAAACGTATAAAAGTTAAATAATCGCAGTTAAATAAACTAACGGAAGGTTAACGAAAGTAACGGAAAAATCAGGGTTGTTACATTACCCACCTGTTATTGGAAATTTCATCCCGAAATTTTAGTGATCGTTCGCTGAAGTGGTTTCCTCGGGAAACAATTGCGGATACTTCAGCCTCATCTGGTCTTCACGCTCTCACGTGAACTCTGGTCCTCTTCTCGCGTTCCACTGAACTTTAACGATAGGAATTCTACTTTGCTTCAACTGTTTGACCTCACGGCCCAAGATTTCAACAGGTTCCTCAATGAAATGAAGTTTGTCGTCGATACGTAGTTCCTATAAAGGTATAATCAAATTATCATCGGCTAGGCACTTCTTTAGATTGGATACATGGAAAACGTCATGAATACCGCTGAGTGCTTGTGGCAATTCCAATCTGTAAGCTACAGGTTCAACTCTTTCAGTTATCTCAAACGGTCCAACATATCTAGGACTCAGTTTACCTCGTTTCCCAAATCGTACAACACCCTTCCAAGGTGATACCTTAAGCATAACCTTGTCACCAACTTGGAACTCTATGTCCTTCCGTCTAACATCGATGTAACTCTTTTGATGACTTCGAGCCGTTCTCAATCATTCCTGAATCTGTAGAACTTTCTCAGTTGTCTCCTGAATAATCTCAGGGCCTGTCAACTGACTATCTCCCAACTCGCTCCAACAAACGGGAGATCTACACTTCCTTCCATATAATACCTCGAAAGGTGCAGCTTTAATACTCGCATGGTAGCTGTTATTGTATGAGAACTCAGCTAGTGGTAAATACTTATCCCATCCGTTTCCAAAATCAATGACACATGCTCTTAACATGTCCTCAAAAGTCTGAATAGTTCATTCGCTCTGGCCATCCGTCTGGGGGTGATATGCTGTACTCATATCTAAACGGGTCCCCATTACTTTCTGTAATAATTACCAAAACCTGGAAGTAGATATGCTATCGCGGTCGGAAATAATGGATATAGGCACTCCATGCCTAGAGACGACTTCCTTAATGTAGATCTGAGCCAACTTCTCCATTTTATCAGTTTTCCTTATCGGTAAAAAGTGTGCGGACTTAGTGAGACGATCTACGATAACCCAAATAGTATCGTGACCTCCTGCCGTTCTTGGCAGTTTCGTAATGAAGTCCATGGAAATTCCTTCCCACTTCCACTGGGAAATCTCTGATTGAGTTAATAATCCTGATCACTTCTGATGTTCAGCCTTGACTTTAGCGCAAGTCAAGCACTTCCCGACATAGGTAGCAATGTCAGCTTTCAAGTTCGGCCACCAATAAAATGCCTTCAAATCTTGGTACATCTTATCTGATCCCGGATGAATTGAGTATCTCGACTTATGTGCTTTCCCCAACACTAGTTCTCTCAATCCACCAAACTTTGGTACCCAAATTCGGTTAGCAAAGTACCATGTTCCATCCTCCTTGATGTCAAACTTCTTATCCATCCGTTTGAGAAATTCAACATCAACATTCTCCTGTTTCATGGCTTCTTGTTGTGCTTCGCGGATTTGTGATGTGAGATTCGTACGGATAACTATGTTAAGCGCTTTAACCCTAAGAGGTTTCTCTCGCTCCTTTCTGCTTAAAGTATCTGCCACAACATTCGCCTTGCCCGGATGGTATTGAAGTTCGCAGTTATAATCGTTAAGTAGTTCCATCCAACGTCGTTGTCTCATGTTGAGTTGCTTCTGATCGAATATGTGCTGTAAACTCTTATGGTCGGTGAAGATAGTGAACTTGGTTCCAAACAGGTAGTGTCTCCACATTTTAAGTGCAAAGACAACAGCTCCTAACTCAAGGTCGTGTGTAGTGTAGTTCTGCTCGTGAATCTTTAACTGACGCGATCCATAAGCAATAACTTTGTTTTGTTGCATAAGCACGCAAACCATTCCTTGACGTGAGGCATCTCAATAAACAACAAAATCTTCACTTCCCTCGGGTAGAGACAATACTGGTGCAGTTGTTAACTTCTCCTTCAACAACTGAAATGCAGTCTCTTGCGGTTCTGACCACTCAAACTTCTTGCCCTTATGAGTCAATGCGGTCAATGGTTGAGCGATCTTAGAGAATCCTTCAATGAATCTCTGGTAGTAACCAGCTAGACCCAAAAATTGCCTAATCTGCGTTAGCGTCTTTGGAGTTTCTCAATTCTTAACCGACTCAATCTTTGCTGGATCGACCTGTATTCCATTGGCCCCTACAACATGACCAAGAAATTGTACCTCTGGTAACCAAAAGTCACACTTAGATAACTTTGCATACAACTGCTCCTCTCTAAGCATAGTCAATATCGAGCGTAGATGCCGTTCGTGCTCTTCTCTGTTCTTGGATTACACCAATATATCATCAATGAACATAATGACAAATTTATCTAGGTATGGCTTACACACACGGTTCATGAGGTCCATGAACACTGCTGGTGCGTTCGTCAAACCAAACGACATCATTGTAAACTCATAATGTCCATAACGTGTTCTAAACGCTGTCTTTGGGACATCAACTTCTTTGACTCTCAATTGATGATACCCGGATCTCAAATCAATCTTCGAATAACAACTGGATCCCTGCAGCTGATCAAATAAGTCATCAATCCTCGGTAGCGGATACCGATTCTTGATTGTCAGCTTGTTCAATTCTCTGTAGTCGATACACAACCTCGTCGACCCATCCTTCTTCTTAACAAACAGAACTAGAGCTCCCCAAGGCGAAGAACTCGGTCGAATAAATCCCTTATCTAATAACTCTTGCAATTGACTAGACAACTCTTGAAGCTTTGGGGGTGCAAGTCTGTACGGTGCGCGAGCCACCAGTGCCGCTCCTGGCACTAAGTCTATATGAAACTCAATATCTCGATGCGGTGGATACAAGGTAATTCCTCAGGAAAAACTTCAAGAAATTCCTTAACTATAGGAACGTCTTCGGGTCTCCTTTCTTTTGGTACAATTTGGCTTACATGGGCCAAGAACGCGATACATCCCTTTCTCACATACTTCTAGACTTTCAAGCAGTTAATGAGATGTAATTGTGAGCCATTCTTTTCACCATAAATCATCATAGGTTCACCGTCAGCAATAGGAATACGAATAGCCTTTAGGTCACAGACCACCTCGGCTTTGTTATCAGCTAACCAGTCCATTCCAACCACAAGGTCAAAACTTCCCAGTTTAAAGGTATCACATTAATGCTAAAGGGCTTACTTTCTAATGTCAAAGTATAATCACGATAAATCTTATCAGCTCTCATCAAGTTACCATTCCCTAGTTCTATGGAATACACGTTATCTAGGGGAGAAACAGGTTTCTTAACATTGTGACAAATATCCTTAGATATAAAACTTCTATCGGAGCCAGTGTCAAACAAAACATAAACAAGTTGATCATCAAGTGAAAACGTACCCGTGACTAGCTTTGGATCATCACGAGCTTCCGCAGAATTGATATTGAACGCCCTTCCTCGAGCATTCCCATTGTTGTTCTTAGGACAGTCCTTCTTGAAATGACCCGGCTGTCCACAACCATAACAGTTCTTACCACCATTAGCATTGTTTGCGTTGCTTGCAGTGCTGTTGTTGTTGGTGTTGCCGTTGAGATTAACCTTGCAATCTTTTGACAAATGACCAAACTTCTTACACTTGGTGCAAACCAGCACTTTGCATTCCCCACGATGGTGCTTTCCGCATCTTCCACACAATGGTAGTTTTCCCTTGTAATTCGTGTTGGATGAAGATCCATTCTCAAAGTTACGGGGCATCTCTTGCTTCTCACCTCGGTTCTGTGCGAGACTCCCAACAATGTTCTCACTTCGTTTTCTTTTTCCATTAACTTCATTTCCTGTAACAGGCACCTCTTTTCCTTCCGATCGGCTAACTTGCTTCATCCTGTTTATCGCCATGTTGATGACTCCGAGTATTGTCTTTGGTTGATGGGAAAGGACAAAACCAAACACTTCCATCGACAGTCCCGACATGTACCTCTCGATTGCTCTTTCCGTTGATGAGACCAAATGTGGGCAAAGCAACGATAGCTCCCAGAATCAGTTAGTGTAACTAGCAATGTCGTTTCCAATGATCCTTAGGTTCAGAAGTTCATTTTCCCATCTTATCCGCTCTCGTCGGGGACAGTATTTCTCAATCGTGCAATCAAAACCTGCAGCTATAAGAGCTTCCGTCACACGCTGGTTAACGAGTTCTTCTAATTGAGCCTCGAGCATTTCAGTAGTAAACATGGCCTCCTTCTACACAAACGATACATCGAGGTAAGATCAATGAAAAACAGAGTTATTAAAAATATACTAGCAACGAGTGTTGAAGACTAGTAAATAATAGTACGAAAAGATTCGCTAGTAGTGAGAAGTAGTGTAAGTAGTGATAGTAGTGATAGTAGTAACACTAGTGGTAATAGTAGTGGTACTAGTGTCATGTAGTGATAGTAACACTAAGTAGTAGCATTAATGGCAATAGTAGTAGTATAACATAACACAAGTATATTATGATCATACAAAGTTACTAAATATAGAACATTACCGCATGCAATAAAAGATAATAGTTACTAATAGCATAAACCACCATTAATGTAAATAAAATCTGAAAGTGGTAAACCAAATTCCAAAGTAGTAAACCAAACAATAAGCATAATGTGCTAATAGCCCGGTTTATAACACCCGGTAAGTCTTATATAAAGAAAGTATGGCGGATGGAAAAGGAAAAGAAGCTCATGGTCAACGACCCTTCACTTCCTCTTCTGTCGGGTACGAAAGGCAGGTCCATCATTCCTCGGCCTATTACGTTTCGCCTCTAACGCAGCAACCCTGGCAGTTAAGGCTGCTATCAATCTCGCCATCTCAACGAACCTCACTTCAGCCTCGTACGTATAGGTATTTATACCCGTGACTCTTTCCTCCATCCTTTCAAGATCATCGGGGTGCGGATATGTCCTAGCAATATCACTCAAGGCGTTAACACGATCAACAATATCCCTGTTACGGTTAGTATGAACCAAATCCAATGCATAAAGGTTCACGGGATGGTTAGGTATCCGATGCGGAGCAGGTGCTGGTGCTGGGGCTGGAGCATTCACCTCAGCCACACTGGAGTTGCTGTCACTGCTTCCTGAATCTTGTGACATCTAACTCATAGTACAAGAACACAAACAAAACAGATTAGTCAAGTAAATAACATTAGTCACAAAGTACTCATGTAATGACTAAGTCCCGGTCGTAGTCTAAACTCATCAAGGCATCCTAATGACCAAATCAGACACACTAATGCAAGTCCTAGTTTCCCTACGAACCGTTAGCTCTGATACCAACTATAACACCCCGCCAAATTACCATCTGACGGTGTGTTAATTCCGGTCCCACAGTTAACAGTTACGCCCTCTATATGAGACGTTTAAAGCAATCGCATATAATTTTATTTAAAAATATTAACTTTCAAAAACATAAGTCAATAATCCCAAAATAGAAACACTGTTGTGATCGTAACCACAAGCCAACAGTATTTAAACAGTATAAAAGTTTTAAATGCGAAAGTAAATAATGTTCTTTAAAATCAAATGCTGACTCCACGGCCAGTCATGCAGCAAACACAGCGGAAGCATACCTCTTAAGGACCTGAGAATAACAACACGCAAAAACAGGTAAACAAATAATGTTGGTGAATCTACAGGTTTAAAGTAATGTAACAGTATCTGGAAAAAAAATAGTTATCAGAAAAATAGTTTAGTTTCCTTGTCCACGAGATTCTATCGCTTGCATAAACCGAGCACCTGAATACTAGCAATGACCCGAGTATAGAAACTACTACACCCGACCTTACCTCGTAAAATGTTATACACTTGTTCAAATGTATTTAATGTTCAAAGTAAATGCACCACTGCTTTTATAGTGGGTGAGGTTGTCAACCTAAAGGATCCGTCCATCTAAATTGTGCTTACACCGATGGTATTAAAAGTATTCAAGCTAGTGGGTTTTTGAACAAACTCATTATGAATATGTGTAGTACTCATGTCAATATAAAAGTAATTGAAAATGTAAATGTAACAGCGTGTATTCTCATCCCTGAAAACATGTAAAAAGCGGGACTGTAGACTCACCTTTGAATAAGCTCGGAATGAAAGACAAATGACTTGTACGGTTTAGACCCGAGTAATGTAACCTAAGTATACGTATGTAGGTTGGTCAATATATGTATCTTAAATAAGTGTGGTTTCATAGTGTACGTTGTCTTATTGCTCGACTCGACGCGTTTCAAAGTAAAAGTCAACTATATCATGCAAGTCAAACAAAGTCAACCGAAGTCAAATTAAAAGTCAAACTTGGTCAAAGTAGTCAACTAAAGTCAACATCAGTAGGTTCATGTCAAATATTGGTCAACATGTCAAACCTAAGTCAAACAATACGTTTTAGGTCATGAATGATCATTTTCACAATTTCAGTTTATCGTCATGCACAAAATTTATGAACACGTAGCATACTTAGCACATTATCTCATAGTACAAAATTCACGTAAATATGAAAAATTCCAGATCATAATTACACTTAAAATCGATTCCAAAAATTCCAGCCAGGGACCCATACGACAATTAAAAGTCAGGAATCAGAAGGAATACATTTGGGGTTTGCCAAGTCAGTTTCTGACCGTGCACTGATTCCATTTTGGCTATAACTGGAGTTAGGAACATGCAATTGATACAAAACCAGTGGCCATAGTTCAAGGACAAATCAAAGTAACACATATCAAAAATCTAGCCACTTTTGCTTAGCCAATTTGTACAGTTTAGTCGTGCAATTTGATCATTCAGTTTTCAGCTCAAATCAGAATTCACATAAAGTATGGCTCTATTGTGCCGAATGCATAAGGTTTCAGAGATTGATATAAACTAAAAATAAGTCACAGATTCGATTCTCATTTAGTTAGTCACATTCGCATACGATTATCCGAAGATTTAGATACAATTAGCCTATGATATCCACATGAAAGATGAATTAATTTTTGTCTATTTTTCAAATATGCAAAGCTTTTATCACAGAAGTTAACACATTTTATCATACAAGGTTATTTTCATGCAAGTGCTGTATAAAACTACATTTACACTAATTCTAGCATATCTCGACCTATACATAAGCAAACGACATGATATCCTAGTCTAACTTGAGTGTTTTTAAATTATCTTTCTAGTGGTATAAGTCTCACATGCCAAATCGTTTTTTATCAATACCAGACTTCTGATCAAGCAACAAAAACACAACGATAATTCAAATCGACATAACGTAATCATACGGAAACGAAATCAAGCGAATCCAAATCCTAAACTCAATAGTTTTTCGCAAGGAATCTGATTATAACATAATAATTAACATTTGAAAAACTTAATTTCTCTGATCAAACAAATATAAATTCATTTTTAAACCCTAGCGCATCAAACAATCAAAATAACGATTACAATTACCACGTACGCGTATAGACTTGAGCAATTGACAACATAACTATGAAACTTTAATAAAATTCAGATTTTAAGAATTAGAGTTTATAAAATTATACATTTGATCGCGAAAAGAATTATATCAACGCGTAGAGGATAACGCGAATTACAACGTTTGTTCTTGAGGTTTAATCAAAAATTGAAAATTGAAGGTGATGGTGATGGTGATGATGTCGACGATGGGGAGGGAGCAGGAGGGAAAAAGTTGTGTTTTTATTTTTCTTATCCCTAATTAGGTTTAATACTTCTATTTATACCAAGCCATAAATACACAATTAGCACATAAGTCCCTAAAGTTATCAAAAATTAAAATAAAAGGGGGTGGGGAGGGGGTTTCGGCCGATGGGCCCCATGGGAGTATTCCCGGGCTCTCGTTTTGCAATCCCGTGTAATCGTGGTCCGTTTTAAGTGCCGTTTAGTCATACCGAAGGCCCGGAATGCTAACCCGATCGTTAAATGCAACCAATTGTCTAATTTATTAAAAACCCAATAAATTAAATATTTTAAAAAGTTAATAATTAATAAAATTAATTATTAAAATAAACCCGAGCATTTCATTGCTCAAAAAGCTTTTATCAAAATCGTATCGTTTTTATCGTATTTCATTATCCGAAATATTTATTTGAATTAATATCAACCCATATCAATTATTAAAACCCTCTGAAGATCAAGTACGCATTTAATACTCGTAAACGCATAAAAGTTAAATAATCGCCGTTAAATAAACTAACGGAAGGTTAACGAAAGTAACGGAAAAATCAGGGTTGTTATAGCGGGAGATCTTTTCGCGTGAAAATGACATTTCAGATAGCAGGATATGGAGCGGCGCGCCCCATATTGGAGCGGCGCTCCATTTGGCCAAAACCTGATTTTGTAAAAAAAAAATTAAGCGTGTTTCGGTTGGATAACGGGTTGGGTCGTTACAAGTGGTATCAGAGCATGGTCTAAGGGATTTAGGTGACTTGAGATAGGTGCCCAGACTTAGAATTTTGTTTGTGCTTATTTTTTGCGGGACTTGTAGGAGCACGGGTCGGAACGGGTTGTAGTTAGTGCCTTGTTTGTTGGTGGACTAACATTTATATTAATATGCGGATATTATTAATATACTATTGCGTTGTGTTTGTTTTTATGTTTGCGTTTTCGAATATCATCGAGCAAGATGGTTGTGGTACTAACGAGTGGAGGCGACGTGTTCACGTATTAATGAATATCTACCATTAATACGGGTACAAATCTTGTCTAACAAGTGATGTAAGACGATTATTGAGCAAGATGGGGCAATGTTGTGTGTGTGGTTTTATACGTTCGTGGTCTAATCATTTTGCATCCCTTAGAATGAAGACGGGAGATAAATATGGAACGGACGGGCTTACTCATGAAGGGAAGAATGAGTTAACGGTAAGGGTTGAAGCCGCGATCAAACACTATGTCTCGGGTTTGGCGAACGGAGTTAGACAAGTAGTCAAGGAATCAATCGAAGGACGAGTAACCAAAATGGTTCGAGACCAAATGACTAAGGTTGTACGGGATGAGTTTGAGAAGAGGTTTTCCAAACCTCGAAGTAGTGATGATGAAGAAGTACTTGCAAGGTTAGAGTCACATGGTGCTCCTGGTAAGAGGGCGAGAAGTACGCCTGAAGGCATCGGGAATGTGAAGAAGAGGAGTAAGGGAGGTTACGTACCTACATGTTATAATTGTTTACGACGGGGTCATTTATCGTGTGATTGCACGGATGCGCCTTCTAACAATAACGCATGTTTTAAGTGCCGAAAGGAAGGGCACCAAAAGTCAGAGTGTCCCGAGTTGGTTGGTAAGCAGACCAAAATGTGGGAGGTTTCAGGCATACGTGTTATAGGTGTGGAGAACGAGGTCATTTGGCACATGATTGTACGGATGTACCTTTAGGCTCGATCAGGTGCTTTATTTGCCGGAAGGAGGGACACCGAAAGTCGGAGTGTTCCGAATCATTTATCGATCGAGTTAAAAGGTTAGAGCGCGACTATTTGATGGGTAGTGAAGCACGGAAGTCCAACGATGCTACATCAGGTACTTTTAATGTGATATTGTAGGTTGTTCGATTGTAATAACATGTGGTGTGTACATAAGTCTTAGCTAAACTTCATTCTCCGTTGGAGATAATTCGTAGCGAGCGGGCGGTTTACGTTTATGGTTTCGGGTTGCACTCAGTAGAGTGTATAAGTGGTGTGTTATGTGTAGTGACCCGAACTTTTCCATGTTTATATATATTAATTGAGATTGATGTTTACATGATTAAATGTTTCCAACATGTTAAGCATTCAAACTTGTTAAGACTTGATTAATTGAAATAGGTTTCATATAGACAATTGACCACCCAAGTTGACCGGTGATTCACGAACGTTAAAACTTGTAAAAAAACTATATGATGACATATATATGGTTATATATATAGTTAACATGATATTATGATAAGTAAACATATCATTAATTATATTAACAATGAACTACATATGTAAAAACAAGACTACTAACTTAATGATTTTGAAACGAGACATATATGTAACGTTTATCGTTGTAACGACATTTAATGTATATATATCATATTAAGAGATATTCGTACATCATAATATCATGATAATATAATAATTTAAAATCTCTTTTGATATTATAAACATTGGGTTAACAACATTTAACAAGATCGTTAACCTAAAGGTTTCAAAACAACACTTACATGTAACGACTAACGATGACTTAACGACTCAGTTAAAATGTATATACATGTAGTGTTTTAATATGTATTTATACACTTTTGAAAGACTTCAATACACTTATCAAAATACTTCTACTTAACAAAAATGCTTACAATTACATTCTCGTTCAGTTTCATCAACAATTCAACTCGTATGCACCCGTATTCGTACTCGTACAATACACAGCTTTTAGATGTATGTACTATTGGTATATACACTCCAATGATCAGCTCTTAGCAGCCCATGTGAGTCACCTAACACATGTGGGAACCATCATTTGGCAACTAGCATGAAATATCTCATAAGATTACAAAAATATGAGTAATCATTCATGACTTATTTACATGAAAACAAAATTACATATCCTTTATATCTAATCCATACACCAACGACCAAAAACAACTACAAACACTTTCATTCTTCAATTTTCTTCATCTAATTGAACTCTCTCAAGTTCTATCTTCAAGTTCTAAGTGTTCTTCATAAATTCCAAAAGTTCTAGTTTCATAAAATCAAGAATACTTTCAAGTTTGCTAGCTCACTTCCAATCTTGTAAGGTGATCATCCAACCTCAAGAAATCTTTGTTTCTTACAGTAGGTTATCATTCTAATACAAGGTAATAATCATATTCAAACTTTGGTTCAATTTCTATAACTATAACAATCTTATTTCAAGTGATGATCTTACTTGAACTTGTTTTCGTGTCATGATTTTGCTTCAAGAACTTTGAGCCATCCAAGGATCCATTGAAGCTAGATTCATTTTTCTCTTTTCCAGTAGGTTCATCCAAGGAACTTAAGGTAGTAATGATGTTCATAACATCATTCAATTCATACATATAAAGCTATCTTATTCGAAGGTTTAAACTTGTAATCACTAGAACATAGTTTAGTTAATTCTAAACTTGTTCGCAAACAAAAGTTAATCCTTCTAACTTGACTTTTAAAATCAACTAAACACATGTTCTATATCTATATGATATGCTAACTTAATGATTTAAAACCTGGAAACACGAAAAACACCGTAAAACCGGATTTACGCCGTCGTAGTAACACCGCGGGCTATTTTGGGTTAGTTAATTAAAAACTATGATAAAGTTTGATTTAAAAGTTGTTATTCTGAGAAAATGATTTTTATTATGAACATGAAACTATATCCAAAAATTATGGTTAAACTCAAAGTGGAAGTATGTTTTCTAAAATGGTCATCTAGACGTCGTTCTTTCGACTGAAATGACTACCTTTACAAAAACGACTTGTAACTTATTTTTCCGACTAGAAACCTATACTTTTTTTGTTTAGATTCATAAAATAGAGTTCAATATGAAACCATAGCAATTTGATTCACTCAAAACGGATTTAAAATGAAGAAGTTATGGGTAAAACAAGATTGGATAATTTTTCTCATTTTAGCTACGTGAAAATTGGTAACAAATCTATTCCAACCATAACTTAATCAACTTGTATTATATATTATGTAATCTTGAGATACCATAGACACGTATACAATGTTTCGACCTATCATGTCGACACATCTATATATATTTCGGAACAACCATAGACACTCTATATGTGAATGTTGGAGTTAGCTATACAGGGTTGAGGTTGATTCCAAAATATATATAGTTTGAGTTGTGATCAATACTGAGATACGTATACACTGGGTCGTGGATTGATTCAAGATAATATTTATCGATTTATTTCTGTACATCTAACTGTGGACAACTAGTTGTAGGTTACTAACGAGGACAGCTGACTTAATAAACTTAAAACATCAAAATATATTAAAAGTGTTGTAAATATATTTTGAACATACTTTGATATATATGTATATATTGTTATAGGTTCGTGAATCAACCAGTGGCCAAGTCTTACTTCCCGACGAAGTAAAAATCTGTGAAAGTGAGTTATAGTCCCACTTTTAAAATCTAATATTTTTGGGATGAGAATACATGCAGGTTTTATAAATGATTTACAAAATAGACACAAGTACGTGAAACTACATTCTATGGTTGAATTATCGAAATCGAATATGCCCCTTTTTATTAAGTCTGGTAATCTAAGAATTAGGGAACAGACACCCTAATTGACGCGAATCCTAAAGATAGATCTATTGGGCCTAACAAACCCCATCCAAAGTACCGGATGCTTTAGTACTTCGAAATTTATATCATATCCGAAGGGTGTCCCGGAATGATGGGGATATTCTTATATATGCATCTTGTTATTGTCGGTTACCAGGTGTTCACCATATGAATGATTTTTATCTCTATGTATGGGATGTGTATTGAAATATGAAATCTTGTGGTCTATTGTTACGATTTGATATATATAGGTTAAACCTATAACTCACCAACATTTTTGTTGACGTTTTAAGCATGTTTATTCTCAGGTGATTATTAAGAGCTTCCGCTGTCGCATACTTAAATAAGGACAAAGATTTGGAGTCCATGCTTGTATGATATTGTGTAAAAACTGCATTCAAGAAACTTATTTTGTTGTAACATATTTGTATTGTAAACCATTATGTAATGGTCGTGTGTAAACAGGATATTTTAGATTATCATTATTTGATAATCTACGTAAAATTTTTTAAACCTTTATTGATGAAATAAAGGTTATGGTTTGTTTAAAAATGAATGCAGTCTTTGAAAAACGTCTCATATAGAGGTCAAAACCTCGCAACGAAATCAATTAATATGGAACGTTTTTAATCAATAAGAACGGGACATTTCAGTTGGTATCCGAGCGTTGGTCTTAGAGAACCATAAAATTTGCATTAGTGTGTCTTATAGAGTTTTTTAGGATGCATTAGTGAGTCTGGACTTCGACCGTGTTTTCTTTAAAAATGATTGCTTAACATTTTTGTTGGAAACTATATATTTTTAACATATGAATATTATGTCATATATTAATCTCTTAACGTGTTTGATATTATGTGATAGATGTCTACCTCTAGAACAAGTCCCATTGACTCACCTAATAATAATGAAGAGTCAAATGTAAATTGGAATGATTTGTGGACTGATTCACAAGTTCCCGAAGAGGAACCGGAAGAAGAGTCGGAACCGGAAGAAGAATCGGAACCGGAAGAAGAATCGGAACCGGATGAAGAAATAGAACCGGTGGGGGAAATAATAAAACGGTTAAGTAAAAGAAAATCCTCAACCAACCGACCAAAGTTAATTATGGTCAATGGTGTTTCCGCCAAGGAAGCAAAATATTGGGAGGATTACCAATTCTCCGATGAATCGGATTCCGACGAGAATTCCGATGATGTTATAGAAATTACCCCAACTGAATTTAAAAAGGCAAAAGAAAATAATAAGGGAAAGGGCATAAAAATAGAGAAATCTAATTCCAACCCCGATGAACTTTATATGTATCGTCAACCCCCGAAGTCCTTAAGTTGTAACAATGACCCGGGAACCTCTAAACCACCAGGTTTTTCTATACCAATGTGGACAACGACGGCTCGTATTAGGGGAACATCATATATCCCTAGAAACTTGGCAAAACGAACCAAAACCGAAGAAGAAGAAACGAGCGAGTCGGAATAAGATAGTTGTATTCGTGTGGTGTAATATATGGAATATAGTGTTCTTATGCTTTATGATATATGTAAAAATTGCTTGTATTAATAAGTATTTTTTTTATGAATCTAACTCTTGTCTATTTTACAGTTTAAAAACACAAAATGGATAGACAACCCAATATTTTAAGAGACCTACCCGGAGACATGATTGATGAAATCTTGTCTAGAGTCGGCCAGAATTCTTCGGCACAACTATTTAAGGCGAGATCAGTTTGTAAGACATTCGAAGAACGTTCCAAGAATGTCTTGGTTTATAAGAGACTTTCGTTTGAAAGATGGGGGATATCACATTGGGAAACCCATAAGTTACGATGTGTTTACTTTGACGCATATATTGCGGGGAACCCAAATGCTATTTTACGCAACGGGTTAAGAAATTATTTTGACTCAATATATCCGAATATTGGACTTCGTGATTTAGAAAAAGCGGCTAACATGCAACATAAAGAAGCATGTTATGCTTACGGATTAGTAATGTTCGCTTCTCACCAAAGTGAGAACAAGAACATCGGGCTACAACTATTAAACAAAACGTTTCCACAAGTGACGGAGTCGGTAATTGGGGTAAGAAATGAGGTTTTTAGATTATTACGGGACTGTTGGACATTACGTAACCCTCGTCCCTTTGATGACGTTACAACACGCTGTCTTATCAACGGCCATAACGGTTATGTTGCATAAGACCAAGGATGGGAAGTAGTCCTAGTAAAACCAGAATGCATGACTTGTTTCTGGACGTATGAATTACGTGTCTTTATTGCCTTTGCTGAACGACTTGTGTACTAGCTAGAATTGTCTTCACAACTATCTTGTATCAAAGTTATTGTGTGCTATATTTCATGCTTTATGTAAAATAAGCGGTATTGTAAGTTTGTAAAATATTGTATAAAAGTTTGAACGCGAAATATTATTATAATCAGTTTTTCATATAGAATTGTAGTAGTTGAATTGTATATTAGCTACTAAGTATGAACTTAACGGGTAGGTACTACCCGAATTTAAACTTATAAAACGCTAATATGAAGAAAAAGCTTTTATAAATGAGTTCATATTATGCTACGAAATACTATTAACTACTCTTAATATTCTGTATGATTAACTTGTTCCATTTAACTATTTTGAAGGAAATGGCACCGACTACTCGACACACCGTGAATATGAATGAAGAGGAATTCCGTACTTTTCTAGCTTCAAACATAGCCGCAGTACAGGCTGCGCTACATACCAACAATAACCTTGGATCTAGCAGTACAGGAAATCGTGTAGGATGCACCTACAAAGAATTCACTGCCTGCAAACCTTTGGAATTTGATGGAACCGAAGGACCGATCGGATTGAAACGGTGGACCGAGAAGGTTGAATCGGTGTTTGCCATAAGTAAGTGTACTGAAGAGGACAAAGTGAAGTACGCTACGCATACCTTCACAGGTTCTGCGTTAACATGGTGGAATACCTATCTAGAGCAAGTGGGACAAGATGATGCGTACGCACTACCGTGGTCAGCATTCAAGCACTTGATGAACGAGAAGTACCGTCCCAGAACCGAGGTCAATAAGCTCAAGACAGAACTTAGAGGGTTACGAACCCAAGGATTTGATATTACCACGTACGAAAGACGATTCACAGAATTGTGCCTATTGTGTCCGGGAGCATTCGAAGACGAGGAAGAGAAGATCGACGCGTTTGTGAAAGGATTACCGGAAAGAATCCAAGAAGATATAAGTTCACACGAGCCCGCCTCCATACAACAGGCATGTAGAATGGCTCACAAACTAGTGAACCAGATTGAAGAAAGAATTAAAGAACAGACTGCTGAAGAGGCCAATGTGAAGCAAGTAAAAAGAAAGTGGGAGGAAAACGGTGATAAGAATCACCAATACAACAACAACAGCAATTACAACAATAATCGCAACAATTATCCCAACAATCGCAACATCAATCGCAACTACAACAAACGGCCCAACAACAACAACAACAACAACAATAACAGCAACTACAACAATCATCCCAACAACAATAATAACCGCAACAACAACAACAATCAGAAGCAACTATGCCAAAGGTGTGAAAAGAATCACTCGGGGTTCTGCACCAAATTTTGCAACAAGTGTAAAAGAAATGGTCATAGCGCGGCGAAGTGTGAGGTCTACGGACCAGGGGTTAATAGAACGAAAGGAACAAATGGTGTCGGAACGAGTAATGGCGGAGCAAGTAGTGTCGGAGCAAGTTATGCCAATGTAGTTTGTTATAAATGTGGAAAACCAGGCCACATTATTAGAAATTGCCCGAACCAGGAGAACACGAATGGACAAGGCCGTGGAAGAGTTTTCAATATTAATGCGGTAGAGGCACAGGAAGACCCGGAGCTTGTTACGGGTACGTTTCTTATTGACAATAAATCTGCTTACGTTTTATTTGATTCGGGTGCGGATAGAAGCTATATGAGTAGAGATTTTTGTGCTAAATTAAGTTGTCCATTGACGCCTTTGGATAGTAAATTTTTACTCGAATTAGCAAATGGTAAATTAATTTCAGCAGATAATATATGTCGGAATCGAGAAATTAAACTGGTTAGCGAAACATTTAAGATTGATTTGATACCAGTAGAGTTAGGGAGTTTTGATGTGATAATCGGTATGGACTGGTTGAAAGAAGTGAAAGCGGAGATCGTTTGTTACAAAAATGCAATTCGCATTATACGAGAAAAAGGAAAACCCTTAATGGTGTACGGAGAAAAGGGCAACACGAAGCTACATCTTATTAGTAATTTGAAGGCACAAAAACTAATAAGAAAAGGTTGCTATGCTGTTCTAGCACACGTCGAGAAAGTACAAACTGAAGAAAAGAGCATCAATGATGTTCCCATTGCAAAAGAATTTCCCGATGTATTTCCGAAAGAATTACCGGGATTACCCCCACATCGATCCGTTGAATTTCAAATAGATCTTGTACCAGGAGCTGCACCAATAGCTCGTGCTCCTTACAGAATCGCACCCAGCGAGATGAAAGAACTGCAAAGCCAATTACAAGAACTTTTAGAGCGTGGTTTCATTCGACCAAGCACATCACCGTGGGGAGCTCCTGTTTTGTTTGTCAAGAAGAAAGATGGTACATTCAGGTTGTGTATCGACTACCGAGAGTTGAACAAACTTACCATCAAGAACCGCTACCCACTACCGAGAATCGACGACTTATTTGATCAACTACAAGGCTCGTCTGTTTATTCAAAGATTGACTTACGTTCCGGGTATCATCAAATGCGGGTGAAAGAAGATGATATTCCAAAGACTGCTTTCAGAACACGTTACGGTCATTATGAGTTTATGGTCATGCCGTTTGGTTTAACTAATGCACCAGCTGTGTTCATGGACCTTATGAACCGAGTGTGTGGACCATACCTTGACAAGTTTGTCATTGTTTTCATTGATGACATACTTATTTACTCAAAGAATGACCAAGAACACGGTGAACATTTGAGAAAGGTGTTAGAAGTATTGAGGAAGGAAGAATTGTACGCTAAGTTTTCAAAGTGTGCATTTTGGTTGGAAGAAGTTCAATTCCTCGGTCACATAGTGAACAAAGAAGGTATTAAGGTGGATCCGGCAAAGATAGAAACTGTTGAAAAGTGGGAAACCCCGAAAACTCCGAAACACATACGCCAGTTTTTAGGACTAGCTGGTTACTACAGAAGGTTCATCCAAGACTTTTCCAGAATAGCAAAACCCTTGACTGCATTAACTCATAAAGGGAAGAAATTTGAATGGAATGATGAACAAGAGAAAGCGTTTCAGTTATTGAAGAAAAAGCTAACTACGGCACCTATATTGTCATTGCCTGAAGGGAATGATGATTTTGTGATTTATTGTGACGCATCAAAGCAAGGTCTCGGTTGTGTATTAATGCAACGAACGAAGGTGATTGCTTATGCGTCTAGACAATTGAAGATTCACGAACAAAATTATACGACGCATGATTTGGAATTAGGCGCGGTTGTTTTTGCATTAAAGACTTGGAGGCACTACTTATATGGGGTCAAAAGTATTATATATACCGACCACAAAAGTCTTCAACACATATTTAATCAGAAACAACTGAATATGAGGCAGCGTAGGTGGATTGAATTATTGAATGATTATGATTTTGAGATTCGTTACCACCCGGGGAAGGCAAATGTGGTAGCCGATGCCTTGAGCAGGAAGGATAGAGAACCCATTCGAGTAAAATCTATGAATATAATGATTCATAATAACATTACTACTCAAATAAAGGAGGCGCAACAAGGAGTTTTAAAAGAGGGAAATTTAAAGGATGAAATACCCAAAGGATCGGAGAAGCATCTTAATATTCGGGAAGACGGAACCCGGTATAGGGCTGAAAGGATTTGGGTACCAAAATTTGGAGATATGAGAGAAATGGTACTTAGAGAAGCTCATAAAACCAGATACTCAATACATCCTGGAACGGGGAAGATGTACAAGGATCTCAAGAAACATTTTTGGTGGCCGGGTATGAAAGCCGATGTTGCTAAATACGTAGGAGAATGTTTGACGTGTTCTAAGGTCAAAGCTGAGCATCAGAAACCATCAGGTCTACTTCAACAACCCGAAATCCCGGAATGGAAATGGGAAAACATTACCATGGATTTCATCACTAAATTGCCAAGGACTGCAAGTGGTTTTGATACTATTTGGGTAATAGTTGATCGTCTCACCAAATCAGCACACTTCCTACCAATAAGAGAAGATGACAAGATGGAGAAGTTAGCACGACTGTATTTGAAGGAAGTCGTCTCCAGACATGGAATACCAATCTCTATTATCTCTGATAGGGATGGCAGATTTATTTCAAGATTCTGGCAGACATTACAGCAAGCATTAGGAACTCGTCTAGACATGAGTACTGCCTATCATCCACAAACTGATGGGCAGAGCGAAAGGACGATACAAACGCTTGAAGACATGCTACGAGCATGTGTTATTGATTTCGGAAACAGTTGGGATCGACATCTACCGTTAGCAGAATTTTCCTACAACAACAGCTACCATTCAAGCATTGAGATGGCGCCGTTTGAAGCACTTTATGGTAGAAAGTGCAGGTCTCCGATTTGTTGGAGTGAGGTGGGGGATAGACAGATTACGGGTCCGGAGATTATACAAGAAACTACCGAGAAGATCATCCAAATTCAACAACGGTTGAAAACCGCCCAAAGTCGACAAAAGAGCTACGCTGACATTAAAAGAAAAGATATAGAATTTGAAATTGGAGAGATGGTCATGCTTAAAGTTTCACCTTGGAAAGGCGTTGTTCGATTTGGTAAACGAGGGAAATTAAATCCAAGGTATATTGGACCATTCAAGATTATTGATCGTGTCGGACCAGTAGCTTACCGACTTGAGTTACCTCAACAACTCGCGGATGTACATAACACTTTCCACGTCTAGAATTTGAAGAAATGTTTTGCTAAAGAAGATCTCACTATTCCGTTAGATGAAATCCAAATCAACGAAAAACTCCAATTCATCGAAGAACCCGTCGAAATAATGGATCGTGAGGTTAAAAGACTTAAGCAAAACAAGATACCAATTGTTAAGGTTCGATGGAATGCTCGTAGAGGACCCGAGTTCACCTGGGAGCGTGAAGATCAGATGAAGAAGAAATACCCGCATCTATTTCCAGAAGATTCGTCAACACCTTCAACAGCTTAAAATTTCGGGACGAAATTTATTTAACGGGTAGGTACTGTAGTGACCCGAACTTTTCCATGTTTATATATATTAATTGAGATTGATGTTTACATGATTAAATGTTTCCAACATGTTAAGCAATCAAACTTGTTAAGACTTGATTAATTGAAATAGGTTTCATATAGACAATTGACCACCCAAGTTGACCGGTGATTCACGAACGTTAAAACTTGTAAAAAAACTATATGATGACATATATATGGTTATATATATAGTTAACATGATATTATGATAAGTAAACATATCATTAATTATATTAACAATGAACTACATATGTAAAAACAAGACTACTAACTTAATGATTTTGAAACGAGACATATATGTAACGTTTATCGTTGTAACGACATTTAATGTATATATATCATATTAAGAGATATTCGTACATCATAATATCATGATAATATAATAATTTAAAATCTCTTTTGATATTATAAACATTGGGTTAACAACATTTAACAAGATCGTTAACCTAAAGGTTTCAAAACAACACTTACATGTAACGACTAACGATGACTTAACGACTCAGTTAAAATGTATATACATGTAGTGTTTTAATATGTATTTATACACTTTTGAAAGACTTCAATACACTTATCAAAATACTTCTACTTAACAAAAATGCTTACAATTACATTCTCGTTCAGTTTCATCAACAATTCAACTCGTATGCACCCGTATTCGTACTCGTACAATACACAGCTTTTAGATGTATGTACTATTGGTATATACACTCCAATGATCAGCTCTTAGCAGCCCATGTGAGTCACCTAACACATGTGGGAACCATCATTTGGCAACTAGCATGAAATATCTCATAAGATTACAAAAATATGAGTAATCATTCATGACTTATTTACATGAAAACAAAATTACATATCCTTTATATCTAATCCATACACCAGCGACCAAAAACACCTACAAACACTTTCATTCTTCAATTTTCTTCATCTAATTGAACTCTCTCAAGTTCTATCTTCAAGTTCTAAGTGTTCTTCATAAATTCCAAAAGTTCTAGTTTCATAAAATCAAGAATACTTTCAAGTTTGCTAGCTCACTTCCAATCTTGTAAGGTGATCATCCAACCTCAAGAAATCTTTGTTTCTTACAGTAGGTTATCATTCTAATACAAGGTAATAATCATATTCAAACTTTGGTTCAATTTCTATAACTATAACAATCTTATTTCAAGTGATGATCTTACTTGAACTTGTTTTCGTGTCATGATTTTGCTTCAAGAACTTTGAGCCATCCAAGGATCCATTGAAGCTAGATTCATTTTTCTCTTTTCCAGTAGGTTCATCCAAGGAACTTAAGGTAGTAATGATGTTCATAACATCATTCGATTCATACATATAAAGCTATCTTATTCGAAGGTTTAAACTTGTAATCACTAGAACATAGTTTAGTTAATTCTAAACTTGTTCGCAAACAAAAGTTAATCCTTCTAACTTGACTTTTAAAATCAACTAAACACATGTTCTATATCTATATGATATGCTAACTTAATGATTTAAAACCTGGAAACACGAAAAACACCGTAAAACCGGATTTACGCCGTCGTAGTAACACCGCGGGCTATTTTGGGTTAGTTAATTAAAAACTATGATAAACTTTGATTTAAAAGTTGTTATTCTGAGAAAATGATTTTTATTATGAACATGAAACTATATCCAAAAATTATGGTTAAACTCAAAGTGGAAGTATGTTTTCTAAAATGGTCATCTAGACGTCGTTCTTTCGACTGAAATGACTACCTTTACAAAAACGACTTGTAACTTATTTTTCCGACTAGAAACCTATACTTTTTTTGTTTAGATTCATAAAATAGAGTTCAATATGAAACCATAGCAATTTGATTCACTCAAAACGGATTTAAAATGAAGAAGTTATGGGTAAAACAAGATTGGATAATTTTTCTCATTTTAGCTACGTGAAAATTGGTAACAAATCTATTCCAACCATAACTTAATCAACTTGTATTATATATTATGTAATCTTGAGATACCATAGACACGTATACAATGTTTCGACCTATCATGTCGACACATCTATATATATTTCGGAACAACCATAGACACTCTATACGTGAATGTTGGAGTTAGCTATACAGGGTTGAGGTTGATTCCAAAATATATATAGTTTGAGTTGTGATCAATACTGAGATACGTATACACTGGGTCGTGGATTGATTCAAGATAATATTTATCGATTTATTTCTGTACATCTAACTGTGGACAACTAGTTGTAGGTTACTAACGAGGACAGCTGACTTAATAAACTTAAAACATCAAAATATATTAAAAGTGTTGTAAATATATTTTGAACATACTTTGATATATATGTATATATTGTTATAGGTTCGTGAATCAACCAGTGGCCAAGTCTTACTTCCCGACGAAGTAAAAATCTGTGAAAGTGAGTTATAGTCCCACTTTTAAAATCTAATATTTTTGGGATGAGAATACATGCAGGTTTTATAAATGATTTACAAAATAGACACAAGTACGTGAAACTACATTCTATGGTTGAATTATCGAAATCGAATATGCCCCTTTTTATTAAGTTTGGTAATCTAAGAATTAGGGAACAGACACCCTAATTGACGCGAATCCTAAAGATAGATCTATTGGGCCTAACAAACCCCATCCAAAGTACCGGATGCTTTAGTACTTCGAAATTTATATCATATCCGAAGGGTGTCCCGGAATGATGGGGATATTCTTATATATGCATCTTGTTATTGTCGGTTACCAGGTGTTCACCATATGAATGATTTTTATCTCTATGTATGGGATGTGTATTGAAATATGAAATCTTGTGGTCTATTGTTACGATTTGATATATATAGGTTAAACCTATAACTCACCAACATTTTTGTTGACGTTTTAAGCATGTTTATTCTCAGGTGATTATTAAGAGCTTCCGCTGTCGCATACTTAAATAAGGACAAAGATTTGGAGTCCATGCTTGTATGATATTGTGTAAAAACTGCATTCAAGAAACTTATTTTGTTGTAACATATTTGTATTGTAAACCATTATGTAATGGTCGTGTGTAAACAGGATATTTTAGATTATCATTATTTGATAATCTACGTAAAATTTTTTAAACCTTTATTGATGAAATAAAGGTTATGGTTTGTTTAAAAATGAATGCAGTCTTTGAAAAACGTCTCATATAGAGGTCAAAACCTCGCAACGAAATCAATTAATATGGAACGTTTTTAATCAATAAGAACGGGACATTTCATTATGCCTTGACTCTATTGTGCGAATCTTTGGGTGCTTAGGCATTTGGTTGGTATCGGGTCGTTAAGCTCGTTTGAGTGAGACCCTTAAGGTTTCGATTGTGTTGTGCGATTACCTTATGATGATGGACGGGTGGATGAATGAAGGGCGTGAGACTTGGTGCTCCCAAGCATTCCTTAGTGTTTGGGTAAATATTTTACCAAGCCAAGGGAGTAGGCTTTGGTGTTACTTGTTAGTGCGTGGTCTCTTTTATGTTGTAAATTTATGAACCATGAGGTTCGACGAGTATGCATGACTTAAAGTCAATCTAGTCGTGGTATGGGTGTCCTCGGGCGGATGAAACCCTAGGTATTAAGTCTTTTGACTTCGTTAGATGTTAGTAGTGGAGTCTAGGTGACGCGGTGTCAGGTTCCTTTTTCATACCTGCAAGCGTAATGTACGACTCCGATGAAGTGGCGGTTACATTGTACTTAGGGTGCCGAAGAGAAACCCTTAAGTATGTGTGTGACGGTAAAGAAGTGACAAGCGTTAGCAATTGGAAAATTACAATATAAAGCTTGTGTAAATTATAGAGAGATCATCGTATCAAGTAATGAAAGATAAATCGAAATCTTTTGTATGCTCGAGGTTGGAGCAAAGTATCGTGACATGTGTATCGTGGGATGTGAGGCGGTTGAATTCCATTCATCTTTAACGAGTTTAGTTGAATAAGTTACCGGTGAATCGGAAACGGACTTGACGGTTAGCCGAGTCAAGTACGGAGTGAGGTGGTAATAATGCGGGTAACACATTCGTAGAGAAGGTAATGGTCGCTCTTTCCATGAGAGTGAACATATGCGTGTCATCGGTCGGGCGATTTCGGAAGTGACGGGTCGAGAGAACCCAATGTTAGGAAACTCTACTTTGCAAGTAGCAACGTGTCGATGTACAAGTGTGTATGGTGTTGGTTTTAAGTCGTTGTTTAAATGATGCCAACGAGTGATGGTGAGCGTAAATTTCCATCATTGGAAACAAATGGTGAAAGTAGAAGACTACGACCGACGAGAGGTTTAGTCGTGTATTTTGAAAAATGATAATTATCGTCGGATGATATTATCTTAACGATGTGGTTATGGGACGAGATCCTAAGTAGGGGAGTGGTACTCCTGCACGAAGGAATTTTAAGGTGAAAATTCCAAACGGTGCTTGTGATAGATTTGGAATTAGTATCGAGACCTAGATTGGTCGAATTGTGGTAAAGTACAATTTAGGTTGAAATTGTATTTATTAATTTAGATTTGAGTTACTACTCGAGGTAGTAATATTGATAACTCATCAAGAGTTAAGTGATCGGGTTCGACGAGCAATGTAAGGCCTCGTGGATGAAGAATGACGTGTTGAAATCTCTTTTAGAGAATGATTATTTGTACCTATTGGTGACGTAGGTGATATCTTGATAGGTCATGATGTCGATACATGTAACTAGTGAGCGAAAATTCCAAGTCGAGTGGAATCATTCTAAGTATGTGTATATAATTGGCGTACGTGCAATGAGGGTTTAAGTTCGATTTGACGATGGCATATCACCGGGTGTGCTTGCGTGCTTGCAAGTATTGAGTCGAGTGTTATCCAATTGTGAGGATATACTTTTCGTTGACTCCGTTGACTTGTTTGTGACTATGTTAATGGTACAAACTTAATTTTAGCGATGTACGTAGTGAGAGTACGCTAAGGAAATTGCTAACTCGGTACGAGATTGGGAGTGTTAGCATGTAAATGTCGTGTGGTTGAAGCACGAGTTCGTTCTGGATTGGGAACAAAGTGAGACTTAGTACTCGGATTTGGTAGGATTGGTAAATCGCGGATGGCGATTTAAGTTGAAAGGGGTGATTCATCGGAAGCGTCACCTAAGTGCGGTGTAAGATCTTTGGGTTACGGGAAATTTCGTAGGCTTCGAGTTCGGAAGTACGTCGTGTAACGACCCGACTTTTTCGACTTATATTTATATTTATTACTTTCACGAAACTGCGTATTTGTGCGTAATGAGTTAGATTATATTCTAGGATCATTATTTATGTTAATTACTTTCGTAATGCCTTGCAACTTGTTATTAAGTACTTAGTTACTTAATTTGATCCTCGAATGCATTTATGACCGTTAGTGTCACTTATCGTTTAAAACGCGCTACGTACTTGGTACACGTTAAACTTTTGTCATAATTGGAGCGTTATGACTACTTAAACATAATTGTTATTTATTAATGACAATTACTTGGCTTGATGGTTTATTAATTACGCTTTCTGTTTACTAATGCACACTTGTTAGCCTTAATGGACTTTTACCTTAATGGACTTACATGGCCCAACCTACTCAAGTAATGGACTAGTTTAGTGGGCTAATTAGTGGAATAGTTAGTCCATATAATTAATGACTAATCCATGTAAGTAATAGGACAATGTTGGTGCATGCTTATGTACTAATACTTACACAATGTTGCATGCCACCCAACATTCCATCATTACCTTGTACCACCACCATGGACCACACCATGCCACCACCATGAAAAGCAAATGGTCCCCCCCTTTTGGCTCCCAAAACCTACGACCATATACCACCACCACCACCATTTCATTTTTCAAATTTCATTTCATTTTCTCAAACACATACACACACTTTTCTCTCTAGTTGCTTCTCACTCTAACTTCTCTCTAAAACTTAAAGAACTTGTAAGTGTTCTTGATTTTCTTTTCTTCTTTTTCTTCTTCATTATCGTGATTCATCATCATTATCATCAAAGATTCATGTTTTGTAACTTGAATCTTCATAACTCTTGTAGATTCAAACTTTATTTTGAAAAGTGCAAGAACATGGAGGATTAAAGCTTTTTAGCTTTAAATCTTCTTTACTTAAGTTAGATCTAAGTTCCATAACTTAAGATCTCTTTAATTATGTTAAAAGATCAAAACTCATGTTTATGATCTTCATGAAACTTGTAGATCCAACTATTTACTTTATGGATCTTCAAGAAAGTTTAAAAAGCAAGCTTACTAGCTTGAGGTTTCTACAAAAAGTTGTTAAAATCAAAGTTGTAGCTTATGATCTTCTTTAGTTTGTTGTAGCTTAGATTTGTGACTTGTGTTTTCATGAAACAAAAGATACAAGCTTACTAGCTTGAGATCTCATAAGTGTTGTTAGGAATCCAAGCTCTCTAGCTTAGGGTTTCATTTTTGTGTTTGATCTAAGTTGTCTAACTTATGATCTTCTACTTTGTTTAAACAAAAGTTCATTTGATTCTGTTCATCTTACTTTACAAGATCTAAGTTTCATAACTTATGGTTGTGTAAAAGTTGAAAGTCTAAGTGTTATGACTTAGGGTTTCACCAAGAACATGATATCTAGACTTTGTAGTCTAAGGTCTTTAATATTTAGCTAAGATCTAAGTTCTATAGCTTAAGGTCTTGCTTATTTAGTTTGATTCAAAGTTTATAGCTTAATAGAACTTGTGATTGTGTTGAAACTAGGAAATTGATGTAACTTTGGTTCATCATCTTGCTCAAACTCTTACATGAGTTGTATTTTGTTTCCTAGTCTTAACTTTGTGTGTTGATGGTTAAACCTTGGTTAAAGTGATGCTAAAACATCAAGAGTTGTACACTTGGGGCTTATACGCATCAAGGATGAGAACCGTGATGAGCATCAAACATCGAGAAACCCACCGGAGCACTTGCTTTATGTTTTCATGGTCTGATCAGGCTCCTGGGCTACTGGAAAAGTTGATTTACAGATAGTTCGGTTCGAGTAGATGACTTTTCATTTAGGCCTCGCCTAAATCCGATGTACGGTTTAGGACTTATAGCCTTCCGAAAGTCACTACGCCCTTGTAGCGTTGTGCTGATATTTCGCCCTTGCAACTTATGTTGGGAAGTGTTTGACTTGCTCGAAAGTTAAGGCCGAGCATCAGAGGCCCTCTGGATTGCTTCAACAACTAGAAATCCCACAATGGAAGTGGGAAAGGATAACAATGGATTTCATTACCAAGCTACCAAAGACGGTGGGCGGATACGATACCATCTGGGTTATCGTTGATCATCTCACTAAATCTGCACACTTCTTAGCCATGAAGGAAACGGATACGATGGAGAGACTTGCTCAACTATACATCAAAGAGGTTGTATCTCGTCATGGTGTACCTTTATCGATCATCTCAGATCGCGATCCCCGTTTTGCTTCTAGATTTTGGCATTCTTTGCAAGAAGCCATGGGAACTCGTCTCGACATGAGTACTGCTTATCACCCACAGACCGACGGGCAAAGTAAGTGCACGATTCAGACTTTGGAGGACATGTTGCATGCATGTGTTATCAATTTCGGAAAGGCCTGGGAAAGGCATTTGCCACTCGCTGAATTTTTTTACAAAAACAGTTATCACTCGAGTATTAATGCCGTACCTTTTGAAGCATTGTATGGCCGCAAGTGTCGATCTCCTATTTGTTGGGCCGAAGTAGGCGAAAAGCAAATCACCGGACCCAAGGTAGTCCATGAAACAACAGATAAGATTGCTCAAATTCAAGCGAGACTTAAGACGGCCCGTAATCGTCAAAAGAGTTATGCTGACCTCAAATGTAAAGACTTTGAATTCAACGTGGGTGACCGTGTAATGTTGAAGGTTGCACCTTGGAAAGGTGTGATCTGTTTTGGAAAACGTGGAAAGTTAAACCCAAGATACATTGGTCTCTTTGAAATCTTGGAACGTGTTGGACCCGTTGCTTACCGTTTGGATCTTCCAACTCAATTGAGCTCAGTTCATCCTACCTTCCACGTGTCAAACTTGAAGAAGTGTCTTGCTGCACCCGAACTTATCATACCACTGGAAGAACTTACAATTGATGACAAACTCCACTTCGTGGAAGAGCCTATCAAAATTATGGACCGTGAGGTCAAAACTTTGAAACGCAACAAGATTCCGATCGTCCGAGTGCGATGGAATGCCAAACGAGGACCTGAGTTTACCTGGGAGCGAGAGGATCAAATGATGCAGAAGTATCCTCACCTTTTCCCAACTCCTCCATCTACCTCAGCTTAAAATTACGGGACGAAATTTTCTTTAACAGGTGGGTGATGTAACGACCCTAGATTTTTCCAACGTTTATTTATTAATATTTATTATTAATACTTGCGCTTTAATAAATGTATTGTTATGCATTTACTTGTTATCGTATTTAACTTTACTTAGCCCGACAAGTCTTTGTGACACGCGTACTTTTCACGAATAATATTTTTGAATATTATTTATGTTCATGATTATTTATTATTAATCATTTTTAATTAACCAGTGTTAGTGGTTAATTACTTGGGCCTTTTATTTAATTGTTGATTACTTGGGCTTGGACTTTTTTTTACATGGACTAGTAAGCCCACCCTAAACCTTTAATGGACTAGTGAGCCCATGTTATATGCTAGTATTTATTAAGGTTAAGTACTTGATTTATTAAGCTAATTAGGAGACAAATTACTTAAGCATGCAAGACCATACTCCCATGCATTTAACCTTACTACCCCATTCTAGCTCTCACCTCTTTTTCGCACTTGAAAGACAAGTCTTGACCTTCCCCTTTCTTCTTGTAAACCGTCGGCCAAGGATGTCACAAGGGGAGTTCCATTTTCATTTTTACTTGTTACATAATTACTTGCATTTCATTTCTTTTTCACACACATTCAAACATCACAACATTTTCTCTCATTTCTCTCTCAAACATTATAAGCAACAACTCTTATTTATCTTCCTTTTCTCTCCTCAAAACCGTGGCCTTTACACACATCATCATCATCTTAATTACTTGTTTCTTGTTTTGTTACTTGTTTGTTGTTGTTGTTGTTGTAAAGATCAAGTTCTTTAGCTTTCATCTTCATGGATCTTGGTTACTTCCATCTCTTTTGTTGATGAAGAACCAAGAACAAGAACTCAAACTTGTTAGTTTGTAGTTCTATACTTAAGTGTTTTTAAGACTAAAAGTTCATAAGTTTATAATCTTCTTTGTTTTCATGTTTGTAGACTTGAATTCTTAAGATTCAAAACTTTAGTTTGAATCTTCTCAAGTATGAAGCAAATATAAACATAATACTTGTAGATCTAGTTTATTTCTTCATTTTTACTTACTTTAAATTTATGTTTGATTGTTCATGGTCAAGTATTACTAGTTAAAACTTGATCTCATACTTCTTGAAACCAAAGTTAACTTTGTAAGTTCAAGAACATGGAAGTTTAACTTTCTAGTTACAGCTTCATATACTTGTGTTGGTAACTTAAGAACTTTAGATCTAAACTTTTGGGTCTAGGATCTTCAAGATCAAACTAAGAACTATGTTGCTTAAAATTTCTTGTATAACTCTTGTATGTGTTGGATTTAAGATTTTGATGTAACTTTGGTTCATCAAACTTCATACAACTCTTAAGTGAGTTGTGCTACATGTCTTAGACTTACACAAGTGTTATGATGGTCAAACCTTGGTTAAGATGATACAAACACATCAACGAGTTGTACATTTGAAGCTATATGCATCAAGGATGAGAACCGTGATGAGCATCGAGCACCAAGAACCCACTGGAACACTATAGATACTGTTTTATGGGTCTGACCTGACCACCTGGGCTACTTTAAAGTTGATTTTCAGTTATCTCTGTTCGAGTAGATAATTTTTCATTTAAGACTCGTCTTAATCCGAGTTACGGTTTAGGATTTATGGCCCTCCGAGTGTCACTATGTCCTTTTAACATTGTGCTGAAAATTCTGACCTACTCGCACTTAGACCGTCGTCACGGTCAAACGAAGTTGAGTTTGCTTCTGGAATTTTTACAGCAACTAAAGGACTCATATACGGAGTCATGGCCACTGGCCTCATCCCATTTCAGTTTGTATAGAGGCCGTGGTGACTGAACGAAGTCAGCCTTTGGTCTAAACCCTAATCTTGACTTAAAACTTACTTTACCCTTTTGACTTAATGATGAATGATGATGATACTTAAGACCTAATTTACATACATTTAAACCTTTGAGAACAAATTAATGACTTAGTACTTTTGACTTTGGTTGAGGACTTTCCGGACCAACTTAACTTGCTTACTTTACCGTGTACCGACTCTTACTACTTTACCACTGTGAGTTATAGCATCCTTTTTTACTTTAACTATTTTGGGTACTGAGAATACATGCATATTTTACGCTTTACATACTAGGTACGAGTACTTAAACTTTATATATGTGTGGGTTATAAAACGGCATAAACATTCCCTTTAGCTCGGTAACCTTTAGTCATTGGTTTTTGAACCGGTGAACGCGAATCTTAGATATGGATCCATAGGGTTTGACGTTCCCACTCGGGCTAGTCGCGCTATCATTTAACGGGTGTTTAATATTTCGTAAACATACGCACTCACCAAGTGTACTTTCAGGGGGTTATAAACATTAAGTTAGTTACCAAGGGCCCACGGTTAAACATATACTTTACATACTGTTTTGAAACGCTCTTTGTAGCACTGAAATCTCGTGGCCTACCTTACATTACTATTATACTTAAACAATAGCTCACCAACATTCGTGTTGATGTTTTAAGCATGTTTTTCTCAGGTGCTTAAGGTTGTTTGCTTCCGCTGTTGTACTAGTCATGCCTTGTAGACTCCGCTGCGCTTACTAGAGTTGTCACCGCATGAAATGTTTATTTGCATTCAAACTTATTTACTTATGAAACAATGATTTGTAACGACCTAAGGGTCACGTACTATTATCTTTGCTTCTATTCATAGAAGCATACTTTTGGTTGTAAAACATTTGACGTTTGTTATGACGTCGCATTTTATCATGAATGCAAACTTGTTTTGAAAACGCATATAGTGGTTGACCTTGTAATGATCCTGTTGTTGATGGTCCGTACATGTTAATTTAGTACAGGGCGTCACATTGAATCTTCACCTACTTTGTAGATCTAAATCTTTTTAGCTTTAATCTTGTTATTTGTTTATAAAGATTCAAACTTGTGTTTGTAATCTTCATGTAACTTAAAGATCCAATCTTCATGCTTCAAGATCTTCAAGAACAACCATGATGCAAGCTTTCTAGCTTGAATCTTCATATCTTTTTGTTGAATCTAAGTTTTCTAACTTATGATCTCATTACTTTGTTATAAATATACTAAACTTGTGTTTATGATCTTCATGTAACTTAAAGATCCAAGCTTTATGCTTCAAGATCTTCAAGAACACCAAAGGTTCAAGCTTTCTAGCTTTGTAATCTTGTAACTTGTGTGAAAAGGATCCAAGCTCTCTAGCTTAGGGTTCCATCACTTCATTTGACTTAGATTATGTTCATACTTGTTTGATTGAAGTAAAGTTTGTAACTTTAGTTGTAAATGGAACTTGTAATTGTGTTAAGACTAAGAATATGATGTTACCTTGGTTCATCATCCATTTAAGACTCTTAAATGAGTTGTGTTCTTACTTGTGTAAAGACCCATCCTAATCCATCCAGACGAAGTCCTTCTCGATTATAAATGATTCATAACAGTTGGTTACATCGTGAGGTACTTGACCTCTAAATGATACATTTTACAAACATTGCATTCGTTTTTAAAAGACAAACCTTCATTACATCAAAAGTTGACAGGTATGCATACCATTTCATAATATCCAATCTATAAATGACCTAATCTATCATCTACTTAATAATCATCTCTAATGAACTTCAACGACTCGAATGCAATGTCTTTTGAAATATGTCATGAATGACTCCAAGTAATATCCTTAAAATGAGCTAATGCACAGCGGAAGATTTCTTTCAAACCTGAGAATAAACATGCTTTCAAGTGTCAACCAAAAGGTTGGTGAGTTCATTAGTTTATAGTAATCATTTCATTTTCATCATTTTAATAGGCCACAAGATTTCATTTATTATAAAATGTGCAGATGTCCCATTCCAACTGCACAAAAAAAATATCATTCATATGAAGAACACCTGGTGAGGATTCAAAATATAATAGTAACCATCTGTGCCGGTCTTTCACCCCACGGCTGAATATATGTGTCTTCAAAATATAGAACCTCTGTGCCGGTCTTTCACCCCACGGCTGAATACATGTATATAAAATATAGGCCAACCGGTGCCAAAAATCATTCATATCAACCAACCATCTCATAGCAGGCATTTCGCATCGTACTAGAGGTAAAAATCATTCATATCAATCAACCCCAATCCCAGATAATTCTATCATAGAATGCAGTTAAGGTACTTGTGTCTATTGTGTCAAACATTTAAAAAAGCGCATGTATTCTCAGTCCCAAAAATGTAAAGAGTAAAAAGGGAATCAAATAAAACTCACCTATTGTATTTTGTAGTAAAAATACATAGAACGACATTGAACAAGTATAGGGTTGGCCTCTGATTCACGAACCTATATCATTTGTATATATATTAATACATATAGTTGTAATCGAGCAATTTTATATATTATTATTAGTGGTGTAATTTTTATATCCATAACTTATTTACTTCATTATATTTTCATTTTATAAATTTAAAATAAAATATTTATATATTCAAGTGATGGTTATGATATATATATTTTTATATGATTAATCTTTTGTTTGAAACAATAATAGTTATAGTTATCATAATAATACTAGAGTAATATTAATAATAGTAAAAAAATAAATATGATAATACTTATATTACTTAATATTACTAATAAAGATATTAATGTTGATAATTCTATAATAATGATATTATCAAAGATATTCGTAACAATATTAATTTTACTGTGAATGGTAGTCATGATAATGGTTTTTGTAATCACATAATAATAATACTCATGATAACAATATTACTTATTTCAATATTAATACTTCTAATATTCACGGAAATGTATTAATTACTAATTTTAATGATAATAATAATAGTTTGTGTCATTCTTGTAATAACAGTAATAATAATAATAATCGGGAACTACCTCATAATTCCTTCATAAAAAGAAATGCCTAAAGCCAGAATCGAACCCGCGACCTCTCGCTCGACAACCAAACACTTAACCAATCCTCCATCAATTCATTTCTGTTTTAATTCCAACTTATATTTTTATAACTCGTTTTATTCTGTTTTCTTTTTCATTGCCTAACCCCCATTATATATTTCCTTCGTCATCATCATCCTCATCTCACGTCTTTGTTAATCATTGTAGTGACCCGAACTTTTCCATGTTTATATATATTAATTGAGATTGATATTTACATGATTAAATGTTTCCAACATGTTAAGCAATCAAACTTGTTAAGACTTGATTAATTGAAATATGTTTCATATAGACAATTGACCACCCAAGTTGACCGGTGATTCACGAACGTTAAAACTTGTAAAAACTATATGATGACATATATATGGATATATATATAGTTAACATGATACTATGATAAGTAAACATATCATTAAGTATATTAACAATGAACTACATATGTAAAAACAAGACTACTAACTTAATGATTTTTAAACGAGACATATATGTAACGATTATCGTTGTAAAGACATTTAATGTATATATATCATATTAAGAGATATTCATACATGATAATATCATGATAATATAATAATTTAAAATCTCATATATTATAAACATTGGGTTAACAACATTTAACAAGATCGTTAACCTAAAGGTTTCAAAACAACACTTACATGTAACGACTAACGATGACTTAACGACTCAGTTAAAATGTATATACATGTAGTGTTTTAATATGTATTTATACACTTTTGAAAGACTTCAATACACTTATCAAAATACTTCTACTTAACAAAAATGCTTACAATTACATCCTCATTCAGTTTCATCAACAATTCTACTCGTATGCACCAGTATTCGTACTCGTACAATACACAGCTTTTAGATGTATGTACTATTGGTATATACACTCCAATGATCAGCTCTTAGCAGCCCATGTGAGTCACCTAACACATGTGGGAACCATCATTTGGCAACTAGCATGAAATATCTCATAAAATTACAAAAATATGAGTAATCATTCATGACTTATTTACATGAAAACAAAATTACATATCCTTTATATCTAATCCATACACCAACGACCAAAAACACCTACAAAAACTTTCATTCTTCAATTTTTTTCATCTAATTGATCTCTCTCAAGTTCTATCTTCAAGTTCTAAGTGTTCTTCATAAATTCCAAAAGTTCTAGTTTCATAAAATCAAGAATACTTTCAAGTTTGCTAGCTCACTTCCAATCTTGTAAGGTGATCATCCAACCTCAAGAAATCTTTGTTTCTTATAGTAGGTTATCATTCTAATACAAGGTAATAATCATATTCAAACTTTGGTTCAATTTCTATAACTATAACAATCTTATTTCAAGTGATGATCTTACTTGAACTTGTTTTCGTGTCATGATTCTACTTCAAGAACTTCGAGCCATCCAAGGATCCATTGAAGCTAGATCCATTTTTCTCTTTTCCAATAGGTTTATCCAAGGAACTTAAGGTAGTAATGATGTTCATAACATCATTCGATTCATACATATAAAGCTATCTTATTCGAAGGTTTAAACTTGTAATCACTAGAACATAGTTTAGTTAATTCTAAACTTGTTCGCAAACAAAAGTTAATCCTTCTAACTTGACTTTTAAAATCAAATAAACACATGTTCTATATCTATATGATATGCTAACTTAATGATTTAAAACCTGGAAACACGAAAAACACCGTAAAACCGGATTTACGCCGTCGTAGTAACACCGCGGGCTGTTTTGGGTTAGTTAATTAAAAACTATGATAAACTTTGATTTAAAAGTTGTTATTCTGAGAAAATGATTTTTATTATGAACATGAAACTATATCCAAAAATTATGGTTAAACTCAAAGTGGAAGTATGTTTTCTAAAATGGTCATCTAGACGTCGTTCTTTCGACTGAAATGACTACCTTTACAAAAACGACTTGTAACTTATTTTTCCGACTATAAAACTATACTTTTTCTGTTTAGATTCATAAAATAGAGTTCAATATGAAACCATAGCAATTTGATTCACTCAAAACGGATTTAAAATGAAGAAGTTATGGGTAAAACAAGATTGGATAATTTTTCTCATTTTAGCTACGTGAAAATTGGTAACAAATCTATTCCAACCATAACTTAATCAACTTGTATTGTATATTATGTAATCTTGAGATACCATAGACACGTATACAATGTTTCGACCTATCATGTCGACACATCTATATATATTTCGGAACAACCATAGACACTCTATATGTGAATGTTGGAGTTAGCTATACAGGGTTGAGGTTGATTCCAAAATATATATAGTTTGAAAGACAAACCTTCATTACATCGAAAGTTGACAGGTATGCATACCATTTCATAATATCCAATCTATAAATGAGCTAATCTATCATTTACTTAATAATCATCTCTAATGAACTTCAACGACTCGAATGCAACGTCTTTTGAAATATGTCATGAATGACTCCAAGTAATATCCTTAAAATGAGCTAATGCACAGCGGAAGATTTCTTTCAAACCTGAGAATAAACATGCTTTCAAGTGTCAACCAAAAGGTTGGTGAGTTCATTAGTTTATAGTAATCATTTCATTTTCATCATTTTAATAGGCCACAAGATTTCATTTATTATAAAATGTGCAGATGTCCCATTCCAACTGCACAAAAAAAATATCATTCATATGAAGAACACCTGGTGAGGATTCAAAATATAATAGTAACCATCTGTGCCGGTCTTTCACCCCACGGCTGAATATATGTGTCTTCAAAATATAGAACCTCTGTGCCGGTCTTTCACCCCACGGCTGAATACATGTATATAAAATATAGGCCAACCGGTGCCAAAAATCATTCATATCAACCAACCATCTCATAGCAGGCATTTCGCATCGTACTAGAGGTAAAAATCATTCATATCAATCAACCCCAATCCCAGATAATTCTATCATAGAATGCAGTTAAGGTACTTGTGTCTATTGTGTCAAACATTTAAAAAAGCGCATGTATTCTCAGTCCCAAAAATGTAAAGAGTAAAAAGGGAATCAAATAAAACTCACCTATTGTATTTTGTAGTAAAAATACATAGAACGACATTGAACAAGTATAGGGTTGGCCTCTGATTCACGAACCTATATCATTTGTATATATATTAATACATATAGTTGTAATCGAGCAATTTTATATATTATTATTAGTGGTGTAATTTTTATATCCATAACTTATTTACTTCATTATATTTTCATTTTATAAATTTAAAATAAAATATTTATATATTCAAGTGATGGTTATGATATATATATTTTTATATGATTAATCTTTTGTTTGAAACAATAATAGTTATAGTTATCATAATAATACTAGAGTAATATTAATAATAGTAAAAAAATAAATATGATAATACTTATATTACTTAATATTACTAATAAAGATATTAATGTTGATAATTCTATAATAATGATATTATTAAAGATATTCGTAACAATATTAATTTTACTGTGAATGGTAGTCATGATAATGGTTTTTGTAATCACATAATAATAATACTCATGATAACAATATTACTTATTTCAATATTAATACTTCTAATATTCACGGAAATGTATTAATTACTAATTTTAATGATAATAATAATAGTTTGTGTCATTCTTGTAATAACAGTAATAATAATAATAATCAGGAACTACCTCATAATTCCTTCATAAAAAGAAATGCCTAAAGCCAGAATCGAACCCGCGACCTCTCGCTCGACAACCAAACACTTAACCAATCCTCCATCAATTCATTTCTGTTTTAATTCCAACTTATATTTTTATAACTCGTTTTATTCTGTTTTCTTTTTCATTGCCTAACCCCCATTATATATTTCCTTCGTCATCATCATCCTCATCTCACGTCTTTGTTAATCATTGTAGTGACCCGAACTTTTCCATGTTTATATATATTAATTGAGATTGATATTTACATGATTAAATGTTTCCAACATGTTAAGCAATCAAACTTGTTAAGACTTGATTAATTGAAATATGTTTCATATAGACAATTGACCACCCAAGTTGACCGGTGATTCACGAACGTTAAAACTTGTAAAAACTATATGATGACATATATATGGATATATATATATAGTTAACATGATACTATGATAAGTAAACATATCATTAAGTATATTAATAATGAACTACATATGTAAAAACAAGACTACTAACTTAATGATTTTTAAACGAGACATATATGTAACGATTATCGTTGTAAAGACATTTAATGTATATATATCATATTAAGAGACATTCATACATGATAATATCATGATAATATAATAATTTAAAATCTCATTTGATATTATAAACATTGGGTTAACAACATTTAACAAGATCGTTAACCTAAAGGTTTCAAAACAACACTTACATGTAACGACTAACGATGACTTAACGACTCAGTTAAAATGTATATACATGTAGTGTTTTAATATGTATTTATACACTTTTTAAAGACTTCAATACACTTATCAAAATACTTCTACTTAACAAAAATGCTTACAATTACATCCTCATTCAGTTTCATCAACAATTCTACTCGTACGCACCAGTATTCGTACTCGTACAATACACAGCTTTTAGATGTATGTACTATTGGTATATACACTCCAATGATCAGCTCTTAGCAGCCCATGTGAGTCACCTAACACATGTGGGAACCATCATTTGGCAACTAGCATGAAATATCTCATAAAATTACAAAAATATGAGTAATCATTCATGACTTATTTACATGAAAACAAAATTACATATCCTTTATATCTAATCCATACACCAACGACCAAAAACACCTACAAACACTTTCATTCTTCAATTTTTTTCATCTAATTGATCTCTCTCAAGTTCTATCTTCAAGTTATAAGTGTTCTTCATAAATTCCAAAAGTTCTAGTTTCATAAAATCAAGAATACTTTCAAGTTTGCTAGCTCACTTCCAATCTTGTAAGGTGATCATCCAACCTCAAGAAATCTTTGTTTCTTACAGTAGGTTATCATTCTAATACAAGGTAATAATCATATTCAAACTTTGGTTCAATTTCTATAACTATAACAATCTTATTTCAAGTGATGATCTTACTTGAACTTGTTTTCGTGTCATGATTCTACTTCAAGAACTTCGATCCATCCAAGGATCCATTGAAGCTAGATCCATTTTTCTCTTTTCCAATAGGTTTATCCAAGGAACTTAAGGTAGTAATGATGTTCATAACATCATTCGATTCATACATATATAGATGTGTCGACATGATAGGTCGAAACATTGTATACGATTCATAAAATAGAGTTCAATATGAAACCATAGCAATTTGATTCACTCAAAACGGATTTAAAATGAAGAAGTTATGGGTAAAACAAGATTGGATAATTTTTCTCATTTTAGCTACGTGAAAATTGGTAACAAATCTATTCCAACCATAACTTAATCAACTTGTATTGTATATTATGTAATCTTGAGATACCATAGACACATATACAATGTTTCGACCTATCATGTCGACACATCTATATATATTTCGAAACAACCATAGACACTCTATATGTGAATGTTGGAGTTAGCTATACAGGGTTGAGGTTGATTCCAAAATATATATAGTTTGAGTTGTGATCAATACTGAGATACGTATACACTGGGTCGTGGATTGATTCAAGATAATATTTATCGATTTATTTCTGTACATCTAACTGTGGACAACTAGTTGTAGGTTACTAACGAGGACAGCTGACTTAATAAACTTAAAACATCAAAATATATTAAAAGTGTTGTAAATATATTTTGAACATACTTTGATATACATGTATATATTGTTATAGGTTCGTGAATCAACCAGTGGCCAAGTCTTACTTCCCGACGAAGTAAAAATCTGTGAAAGTGAGTTATAGTCCCACTTTTAAAATCTAATATTTTTGGGATGAGAATACATGCAGGTTTTATAAATGATTTACAAAATAGACACAAGTACGTGAAACTACATTCTATGGTTGAATTATCGAAATCGAATATGCCCCTTTTTATTAAGTCTGGTAATCTAAGAATTAGGGAACAGACACCCTAATTGACGCGAATCCTAAAGATAGATCTATTGGGCTTAACAAACCCCATCCAAAGTACCGGATGCTTTAGTACTTCGAAATTTATATCATATCCGAAGGGTGTCCCGGAATGATGGGGATATTCTTATATATGCATCTTGTTAATGTCGGTTACCAGGTGTTCACCATATGAATGATTTTTATCTCTATGTATGGGATGTGTATTGAAATATGAAATCTTGTGGTCTATTGTTACGATTTTATATATATAGGTTAAACCTATAACTCACCAACATTTTTGTTGACGTTTTAAGCATGTTTATTCTCAGGTGATTATTAAGAGCTTCCGCTGTCGCATACTTAAATAAGGACAAGATTTGGAGTCCATGCTTGTATGATATTGTGTAAAAACTGCATTCAAGAAACTTATTTTGTTGTAACATATTTGTATTGTAAACCATTAGGTCGTGTGTAAACAGGATATTTTAGATTATCATTATTTGATAATCTACGTAAAGCTTTTTAAAACCTTTATCTATGAAATAAAGGTTATGGTTTGTTTTAAAAATGAATGCAGTCTTTGAAAAACGTCTCATATAGAGGTCAAAACCTCGCAACGAAATCAATTAATATGGAACGTTTTTAATCAATAAGAACGGGACATTTCAGTTGGTATCCGAGCGTTGGTCTTAGAGAACCAGAATTTTGCATTAGTGTGTCTTATCGAGTTTGTTAGGATGCATTAGTGAGTCTGGACTTCGACCGTGTTTACTTGAAAAATGATTGCTTAACAAATTTTGTTGGAAACTATATATTTTTAACATGTGAATATTATGTGATATATTAATCTCTTAACGCGTTTGATATTATGTGATAGATGTCTACCTCTAGAACAAGTCCCATTGACTCACCTAATAATAATGAAGAGTCAAATGTAAATTGGAATGATTCGTGGACTGATTCACAAGTTCCCGAAGAGGAACCGGAAGAAGAGTCGGAACCGGAAGAAGAATCGAAACCGGAAGAAGAATCGGAACCGGATGAAGAAATAGAACCGGTGGGGGAAATATTAAAACGGTTAAGTAAAAGAAAATCCTCAACCAACCGACCAAGGTTAATTATGATCAATGGTGTTTCCGCCAAGGAAGCAAAATATTGGGAGGATTACCAATTCTCCGATGAATCGGATTCCGACGAGAATTCCGATGATGTTATAGAAATTACCTCAACTGAATTTAAAAAGGCAAAAGAAAATAATAAGGGAAAGGGCATAAAAATAGAGAAATCTAATTCCAACCCCGATGAACTTTATATGTATCGTCAACCCCCGAAGTCCTTAAGTTGTAACAATGACCCGGGAACCTCTAAACCACCAGGTTTTTCTAAACCAATGTGGAAAATTACGGCTCGTATTAGGGGAACATCATATATCCCTAGAAACTTGGCAAAACGAACCAAAACAGAAGAAGAAGAAACAAGCGAGTCGGAATAAGATAGTTGTATTCGTGTGGTGTAATATATGTAATATAGTGTGCTTATGCTTTATGATATATGTAAAAATTGCTTGTATTAATAAGTATTTTTTTTTATGAATCTAACTCTTGTCTATTTTACAGTATAAAAACACAAAATGGATAGACAACCCAATATTTTAAGAGACCTACCCGGAGACATGATTGATGAAATCTTGTCTAGAGTCGGTCAGAATTCTTCGGCACAACTACTTAAGGCGAGATCAGTTTGTAAGACATTCGAAGAACGTTCCAAGAATGCCTTGGTTTATAAAAGGATTTCGTTCGAAAGATGGGGGATATCACATTGGGAAATCCATAAGTTACGATGTGTTTACTTTGACACATATATTGCGGGGAACCCAAATGCTATTTTACGCAATGGGTTAAGAAATTATTTTGACTCAATATATCCGAATATTGGACTTCGTGATTTAGAAAAAGCGGCTAACATGCAACATAAAGAAGCATGTTATGCTTACGGATTAGTAATGTTCGCTTCTCACCAAAGTGAGAACAAGAACATCGGGCTACAACTATTAAACAAAACGTTCCCACAAGTGACGGAGTCGGTAATTGGGGTAAGAAATGAGGTTTTTAGATTGTTACGGGACTGTTGGACATTACGTAACCCTCGTCCCTTTGACGACGTTACAACACGCTGTCTTATCAACGGCCATAACGGTTATGTTCCACAAGACCAAGGATGGGAAGTAATCCTAGTAAAACCAGAATGCATGACTTGTTTCTGGACGTATGAATTACGTGTCTTTATTGCCTTTGCTGAACGACTTGTGTACTAGCTAGAATTATCTTCACAACCATCTTGTATCAAATTTATTGTGTGCTATATTTCATGCTATATGTAAAATAAGCTGTATTGTAAGTTTGTAAAATATTGTGTAAAAGTTTGAACGCGAAATATTATTATAATTAGTTTTTCATATAGAATTGTAGTAGTTGAATTGTATATTAGCTACTAAGTATGAACTTAACGGGTAGGTACTACCCGAATTTAAACTTATAAAACGCTAATATGAAGAAAAAGCTTTTATAAATGAGTTCATATTATGCTACGAAATACTATTAACTACTCTTAATATTCTGTATGATTAACTTGTTCCATTTAACTATTTTGAAGGAAATGGCACCGACTACTCGACACACCGTGAATATGAATGAAGAGGAATTCCGTACTTTTCTAGCTTCAAACATAGCCGCAGTACAGGCTGCGCTACATACCAACAATAACCTTGGATCTAGCAGTACAGGAAATCGTGTAGGATGCACCTACAAAGAATTCACTGCCTGCAAACCTTTGGAATTTGATGGAACCGAAGGACCGATCGGATTGAAACGGTGGACCGAGAAGGTTGAATCGGTGTTTGCCATAAGTAAGTGTACTGAAGAGGACAAAGTAAAGTACGCTACGCATACCTTCACAGGTTCTGCGTTAACATGGTGGAATACCTATCTAGAGCAAGTGGGACAAGACGATGCGTACGCACTACCTTGGTCAGCATTCAAGCACTTGATGAACGAGAAGTACCGTCCCAGAACCGAGGTCAATAAGCTCAAGACAGAACTTAGAGGGTTACGAACCCAAGGATTTGATATTACCACGTACGAAAGACGATTCACAGAATTGTGCCTATTGTGTCCGGGAGCATTCGAAGATGAGGAAGAGAAGATCGACGCGTTTGTGAAAGGATTACCGAAAAGAATCCAAGAAGATATAAGTTCACACGAGCGCGCCTCCATACAACAGGCATGTAGAATGGCTCACAAACTCGTGAACCAGATTGAAGAAAGAATTAAAGAACAGACTGCTGAAGAGGCCAATGTGAAGAAAGTCAAAAGAAAGTGGGAGGAAAACGGTGATAAGAATCACCAATACAACAACAACATCAATTACAACAATAATCGCAACAATTATCCCAACAATCGCAACATCAATCGCAACTACAACAAACGGCCCAACAACAACAACAACAACAACAACAACAACAACAACAGCAACTACAACAATCATCCCAACAACAATAATAACCGCAACAACAACAACAATCAGAAGCAGCTATGCCAAAGGTGTGAAAAGAATCACTCGGGGTTCTGCACCAAATTTTGCAACAAGTGTAAAAGAAATGGTCATAGCGCGGCGAAGTGTGAGGTCTACGGACCAGGGGTTAATAGAACGAAAGGAACAAATGGTGTCGGAACGAGTAATGGCGGAGCAAGTAGTGTCGGAGCAAGTTATGCCAATGTAGTTTGTTATAAATGTGGAAAACCGGGCCACATTATTAGAAATTTCCCGAACCAGGAGAACACGAATGGACAAGGCCGTGGAAGAGTTTTCAATATTAATGCGACAGAGGCACAGGAAGACCCGGAGCTTGTTACGGGTATGTTTCTTATTGACAATAAATCTGCTTACGTTTTATTTGATTCGGGTGCAGATAGAAGCTATATGAGTAGAGATTTTTGTGCTAAATTAAGTTGTCCATTGACGCCTTTGGATAGTAAATTTTTACTCGAATTAGCAAATGGTAATTTAATTTCAGCAGATAATATATGTCGGAATCGAGAAATTAAACTGGTTAGCGAAACATTTAAGATTGATTTGATACCAGTAGAGTTAGGGAGTTTTGATGTGATAATCGGTATGGACTGGTTGAAAGAAGTGAAAGCGGAGATCGTTTGTTACAAAAATGCAATTCGCATTATACGAGAAAAAGGAAAACCCTTAATGGTGTACGGAGAAAAGGGCAACACGAAGCTACATCTTATTAGTAATTTGAAGGCACAAAAACTAATAAGAAAAGGTTGCTATGTTGTTCTAGCACACGTCGAGAAAGTACAAACTGAAGAAAAGAGCATCAATGATGTTCCCGTCGCAAAAGAATTTCCTGATGTATTTCCGAAAGAATTACCGGGATTACCCCCACATCGATCCGTTGAATTTCAAATAGATCTTGTACCAGGAGCTGCACCAATAGCTCGTGCTCCTTACAGACTTGCACCCAGCGAGATGAAAGAACTACAAAGCCAATTACAAGAACTTTTAGAGCGTGGTTTCATTCGACCAAGCACATCACCGTGGGGAGCTCCTGTTTTGTTTGTCAAGAAGAAAGATGGTACATTCAGGTTGTGTATCGACTACCGAGAGTTGAACAAACTTACCATCAAGAACCGCTACCCACTACTGAGAATCGATGACTTATTTGATCAACTACAACGCTCGTCTGTTTATTCAAAGATTGACTTACGTTCCGGGTATCATCAAATGCGGGTGAAAGAAGATGATATTCCAAAGACTGCTTTCAGAACACGTTACGGTCATTACGAGTTTATGGTCATGCCATTTGGTTTAACTAATGCACCAGCTGTGTTCATGGACCTTATGAACCGAGTGTGTGGACCATACCTTGACAAGTTTGTCATTGTTTTCATTGATGACATACTTATTTACTCAAAGAATGACCAAGAACACGGTGAACATTTGAGAAAGGTGTTAGAAGTATTGAGGAAGGAAGAATTGTACGCTAAGTTTTCAAAGTGTGCATTTTGGTTGGAAGAAGTTCAATTCCTCGGTCACATAGTGAACAAAGAAGGTATTAAGGTAGATCCGACAAAGATAGAAACTGTTGAAAAGTGGGAAACCCCAAAAACTCCAAAACACATACGCCAGTTTTTAGGACTAGCTGGTTACTACAGAAGGTTCATCCAAGACTTTTCCAGAATAGCAAAACCCTTGACTGCATTAACGCATAAAGGGAAGAAATTTGAATGGAATGATGAACAAGAGAAAGCGTTTCTGTTATTGAAGAAAAAGCTAACTACGGCACCTATATTGTCATTGCCTGAAGGGAATGATGATTTTGTGATTTATTGTGATGCATCAAAGCAAGGTCTCGGTTGTGTATTAATGCAACGAACGAAGGTGATTGCTTATGCGTCTAGACAATTGAAGATTCACGAACAAAATTATACGACGCATGATTTGGAATTAGGCGCGGTTGTTTTTGCATTAAAGACTTGGAGGCACTACTTATATGGGGTCAAAAGTATTATATATACCGACCACAAAAGTCTTCAACACATATTTAATCAGAAACAACTGAATATGAGGCAGCGTAGGTGGATTGAATTATTGAATGATTACGACTTTGAGATTCGTTATCACCTGGGGAAGGCAAATGTGGTAGCCGATGCCTTGAGCAGGAAGGACAGAGAACCCATTCGAGTAAAATCTATGAATATAATGATTCATAATAACATTACTACTCAAATAAAGGAGGCGCAACAAGGAGTTTTAAAAGAGGGAAATTTAAAGGATGAAATACCCAAGGGATAGGAGAAGCATCTTAATATTCGGGAAGACGGAACCCGGTATAGGGCTGAAAGGATTTGGGTACCAAAATTTGGAGATATGAGAGAAATGATACTTAGAGAAGCTCATAAAACCAGATACTCAATACATCCTGGAACGGGGAAGATGTACAAGGATCTCAAGAAACATTTTTGATGGCCGGGTATGAAAGCCGATGTTGCTAAATACGTAGGAGAATGTTTGACGTGTTCTAAGGTCAAAGCTGAGCATCAGAAACCATCAGGTCTACTTCAACAACCCGAAATCCCGGAATGGAAATGGGAAAACATTACCATGGATTTCATCACTAAATTGCCACGGACTGCAAGTGGTTTTGATACTATTTGGGTAATAGTTGATCGTCTCACCAAATCAGCACACTTCCTGCCAATAAGAAAAGATGACAAGATGGAGAAGTTAGCACGACTGTATTTGAAGGAAGTCGTCTCCAGACATGGAATACCAATCTCTATTATCTCTGATAGGGATGGCAGATTTATTTCAAGATTCTGGCAGACATTACAGCAAGCATTAGGAACTCGTCTAGACATGAGTACTGCCTATCATCCACAAACTGATGGGCAGAGCGAAAGGACGATACAAACGCTTGAAGACATGCTACGAGCATGTGTTATTGATTTCGGAAACAGTTGGGATCGACATCTACTGTTAGCAGAATTTTCCTACAACAACAGCTACTATTCAAGCATTGAGATGGCGCCGTTTGAAGCACTTTATGGTAGAAAGTGCAGGTCTCCGATTTGTTGGAGTGAAGTGGGGGATAGACAGATTACGGGTCCGGAGATTATACAAGAAACTACCGAGAAGATCATCCAAATTCAACAACGGTTGAAAACCGCCCAAAGTCGACAAAAGAGCTACGCTGACATTAAAAGAAAAGATATAGAATTTGAAATTGGAGAGATGGTCATGCTTAAAGTGGCACCTTGGAAAGGCGTTGTTCGATTTGGTAAACGAGGGAAATTAAATCCAAGGTATATTGGACCATTCAAGATTATTGATCGTGTCGGACCAGTAGCTTACCGACTAGAGTTACCTCAACAACTCGCGGCTGTACATAACACTTTCCACGTCTCGAATTTGAAGAAATGTTTTGCTAAAGAAGATCTCACTATTCCGTTAGATGAAATCCAAATCAACGAAAAACTTCAATTCATCGAAGAACCCGTCGAAATAATGGATCGTGAGGTTAAAAGACTTAAGCAAAACAAGATACCAATTGTTAAGGTTCGATGGAATGCTCGTAGAGGACCCGAGTTCACCTGGGAGCGTGAAGATCAGATGAAGAAGAAATACCCGCATCTATTTCCAGAAGATTCGTCAACACCTTCAACAGCTTAAAATTTCGGGACGAAATTTATTTAACGGGTAGGTACTGTAGTGACCCGAACTTTTCCATGTTTATATATATTAATTGAGATTGATATTTACATGATTAAATGTTTCCAACATGTTAAGCAATCAAACTTGTTAAGACTTGATTAATTGAAATATGTTTCATATAGACAATTGACCACCCAAGTTGACCGGTGATTCACGAACGTTAAAACTTGTAAAAACTATATGATGACATATATATGGATATATATATAGTTAACATGATACTATGATAAGTAAACATATCATTAAGTATATTAACAATGAACTACATATGTAAAAACAAGACTACTAACTTAATGATTTTTAAACGAGACATATATGTAACGATTATCGTTGTAAAGATATTTAATGTATATATATATATCATATTAAGAGATATTCATACATGATAATATCATGATAATATAATAATTTAAAATCTCATTTGATATTATAAACATTGGGTTAACAACATTTAACAAGATCGTTAACCTAAAGGTTTCAAAACAACACTTACATGTAACGACTAACGATGACTTAACGACTCAGTTAAAATGTATATACATGTAGTGTTTTAATATGTATTTATACACTTTTGAAAGACTTCAATACACTTATCAAAATACTTCTACTTAACAAAAATGCTTACAATTACATCCTCATTCAGTTTCATCAACAATTCTACTCGTATGCACCCGTATTCGTACTCGTACAATACACAGCTTTTAGATGTATGTACTATTGGTATATACACTCCAATGATCAGCTCTTAGCAGCCCATGTGAGTCACCTAACACATGTGGGAACCATCATTTGGCAACTAGCATGAAAGATCTCATAAAATTACAAAAAATATGAGTAATCATTCATGACTTATTTACATGAAAACAAAATTACATATCCTTTATATCTAATCCATACACCAACGACCAAAAACACCTACAAACACTTTCATTCTTCAAATTTTTTCATCTAATTGATCTCTCTCAAGTTCTATCTTCAAGTTCTAAGTGTTCTTCATAAATTCCAAAAGTTCTAGTTTCATAAAATCAAGAATACTTTCAAGTTTGCTAGCTCACTTCCAATCTTGTAAGGTGATCATCCAACCTCAAGAAATCTTTGTTTATTACAGTAGGTTATCATTCTAATACAAGGTAATAATCATATTCAAACTTTGGTTCAATTTCTATAACTATAACAATCTTATTTCAAGTGATGATCTTACTTGAACTTGTTTTCGTGTCATGATTCTACTTCAAGAACTTCGAGCCATCCAAGGATCCATTGAAGCTAGATCCATTTTTCTCTTTTCCAATAGGTTTATCCAAGGAACTTAAGGTAGTAATGATGTTCATAACATCATTCGATTCATACATATAAAGCTATCTTATTCGAAGGTTTAAACTTGTAATCACTAGAACATAGTTTAGTTAATTCTAAACTTGTTCGCAAACAAAAGTTAATCCTTCTAACTTGACTTTTAAAATCAACTAAACACATGTTCTATATCTATATGATATGCTAACTTAATGATTTAAAACCTGGAAACACGAAAAACACCGTAAAACCGGATTTACGCCGTCGTAGTAACACCGCGGGCTGTTTTGGGTTAGTTAATTAAAAACTATGATAAACTTTGATTTAAAAGTTGTTATTCTGAGAAAATGATTTTTATTATGAACATGAAACTATATCCAAAAATTATGGTTAAACTCAAAGTGGAAGTATGTTTTCTAAAATGGTCATCTAGACGTCGTTCTTTCGACTGAAATGACTACCTTTACAAAAACGACTTGTAACTTATTTTTCCGACTATAAACCTATACTTTTTCTGTTTAGATTCATAAAATAGAGTTCAATATGAAACCATTGCAATTTGATTCACTCAAAACGGATTTAAAATGAAGAAGTTATGGGTAAAACAAGATTGGATAATTTTTTCTCATTTTAGCTACGTGAAAATTGGTAACAAATCTATTCCAACCATAACTTAATCAACTTGTATTGTATATTATGTAATCTTGAGATACCATAGACACATATACAATGTTTCGACCTATCATGTCGACACATCTATATATATTTCGAAACAACCATAGACACTCTATATGTGAATGTTGGAGTTAGCTATACAGGGTTGAGGTTGATTCCAAAATATATATAGTTTGAGTTGTGATCAATACTGAGATACGTATACACTGGGTCGTGGATTGATTCAAGATAATATTTATCGATTTATTTCTGTACATCTAACTGTGGACAACTAGTTGTAGGTTACTAACGAGGACAGCTGACTTAATAAACTTAAAACATCAAAATATATTAAAAGTGTTGTAAATATATTTTGAACATACTTTGATATACATGTATATATTGTTATAGGTTCGTGAATCAACCAGTGGCCAAGTCTTACTTCCCGACGAAGTAAAAATCTGTGAAAGTGAGTTATAGTCCCACTTTTAAAATCTAATATTTTTGGGATGAGAATACATGCAGGTTTTATAAATGATTTACAAAATAGACACAAGTACGTGAAACTACATTCTATGGTTGAATTATCGAAATCGAATATGCCCCTTTTTATTAAGTCTGGTAATCTAAGAATTAGGGAACATACACCCTAATTGACGCGAATCCTAAAGATAGATCTATTGGGCTTAACAAACTCCATCCAAAGTACCGCATGCTTTAGTACTTCGAAATTTATATCATATCCGAAGGGTGTCCCGGAATGATGGGGATATTCTTATATATGCATCTTGTTAATGTCGGTTACCAGGTGTTCACCATATGAATGATTTTTATCTCTATGTATGGGATGTGTATTGAAATATGAAATCTTGTGGTCTATTGTTACGATTTTATATATATAGGTTAAACCTATAACTCACCAACATTTTTGTTGACGTTTTAAGCATGTTTATTCTCAGGTGATTATTAAGAGCTTCCGCTGTCACATACTTAAATAAGGACAAGATTTGGAGTCCATGCTTGTATGATATTGTGTAAAAACTGCATTCAAGAACCTTATTTTGTTGTAACATATTTGTATTGTAAACCATTATGTAATTGTCGTGTGTAAACAGGATATTTTAGATTATCATTATTTGATAATCTACGTAAAGCTTTTTAAAACCTTTATCTATGAAATAAAGGTTATGGTTTGTTTTAAAAATGAATGCAGTCTTTGAAAAACGTCTCATATAGAGGTCAAAACCTCGCAACGAAATCAATTAATATGGAACGTTTTTAATCAATAAGAACGGGACATTTCAATCATTACAGTTCATCATCGATCATCATCACATACATCACCACTTCGTTTTTTTTATCATCGTACTAAGTCCCACAGAACCATCATCATCATATTCATCCTAATCGTATCATCACCATTTAACGTTTATATTCTTCTAATTTTGACAAGAACAATCAGTCAAAGACAACAATATTCGGTAGCCACAACCAATCGGTGGACCCCCATAAACAGCCGACAATAAGGTATGCAGAAGAAAATATGGCAATTGCAAAAAGGTTCCATGATATCACCAATCATTCGATGGCTATGGAGTGTAAATGGGTCCCCTTGCAATTTATAATGCGTAATATTGAACTTAAGTTTATTTAAGTTGTCAAACTATTAGCTGTAATCGATTGACATCAATCATTACGGCCTCACTCAACTTTCCATGCCCCTAATATTATGTATCATCATCTCCATGATCTTTCTTCATTATCTATGCACATTCCACTAAATATGTCGTCTCCTAAATTGCTTTTTAATACTTGAGTGAGTTTGGTTCAAATGGAAAGTTATAACAGCAACAGAATGTAGTAACACTCCGACATTTATGGCTGTAGTAGCATTTTTCGGTGACAAAGAAAAAAAATATAACGAGGTGTGGGTTGGTTTTGGGTCAAGAAGAAGATGGAGTAAAGGTGGTGGGTCTCATGGCTTGTTGAATCCTATTCGACCGAAAAAAATAGTAGTTAGAATCAACCTCATAATGTACCTTTTATCATATACATCTCCACTTATTTTGACGATGGAAAAAGCAGCAACCAAAAAAATGATATCTCCTTTACTTTCTGTCTTTTTCGCCAACAACTCCCACTCAACAAAGTATCAATATAATCCGGAGCAAAAATATAATAGTTAGTCTTTTACATCTCATCTTTAAATTTGATACCACCATCTTATTCATTTCCCTTGTTTTAAGAAGTCTGAGAGTAGGGAGCACAAAAAAATGCAGCGTGGCAGTAGTACAAATAATAATGGTGAGTTTTATTTGGGGTTTCTAGCTTCAAATTAAACTAATGAAGTTGATTGATGGTAAGTTGTAATCAAAAGAAATAGTGACAGCAACCTTTAGTCATTTGTGGTGATCAATTGGTTATGGTGAAGTGGTGGTGATATGATGAGTCGATGGTAATGGTGACGGGTTTGTAAAAGTTGATGGTGTGAGTTAGTGGGTTTCACAATGGTAGTATACATGGTGGTTAAGGAGGTGATTAAAGATGTAGTTGGTCGATGAAAGTATGATTTTGGTGATTGAGTCTAACAAAGGTGGCGATATAGGATTATAGTGGTTCAAAAGATACAATGAAAAGGATATCGGCTCTTGGTGGCTCTAGGGTTGTAGAGGGTGACGATGGGAGACCATTGTGATAGTGGCCAAGAGTTAAGGATGGTTGAGTTCGAAAAGAAAAATGATGCAGAAATCAAAAATGAGTTTTTTTTGTGTTGATAGTAATAGTTATAGAAGATGTCGGACAATCGAATAGTAATTCAGCAACAAAGATGTCTTATTGTTATTATATTGAGAAGATGTATCTATCGTCCTTTGATTCTCACAGACAAGAACAAGAAACAAAAATCAAAAGGTTTGATCGTGATTGAAAACAGATTCGTACGATTTTATGATTTTGTTATTTAACATACTTTGTTTTGTATCTCTGAATGGAGATCGATATGAATCAGAGATAGTACCAATCATGAACAGAAGGTGAAGAATTTTGTTAAATTTGATTGTGATCGGAAACAGAATACGTAGTTATGTATTTAACTATGTATATGACCGTATTTATCTATAACTATATCTGTATATATACTTATGTATTGATATATAATTGTATCTTGTATACGTATTTATATATATATGTTTAGATTTAGCTAATATTAATAATTATCATTGTATTAATGATAATAATATTATTTACATTGATAATAATAAAGATACTAATATTAATAACCATCATAATAGAAATGATAATAGTAATATTAATAACCATCGTACTCGTACAATACACAGCTTTTAGATGTATGTACTATTGGTATATACACTCCAATGATCAGCTCTTAGCAGCCTATGTGAGTCACCTAACACATGTGGGAACCATCATTTGGCAACTAGCATAAAATATCTCATAAAATTACAAAAATATGAGTAATCATTCATGACTTATTTACATGAAAACAAAATTACATATCCTTTATATCTAATCCATACACCAACGACCAAAAACACCTACAAACACTTTCATTCTTCAATTTTCTTCATCTAATTGATCTCTCTCAAGTTCTATCTTCAAGTTCTAAGTGTTCTTCATAAATTCCAAAAGTTCTAGTTTCATAAAATCAAGAATACTTCCAAGATTGCAAGTTTACTTCCAAGTTTTCTAAATCCATTCCAAGTAATCATCCAAGATCAAGAAACCTTTGGTACTTACAGTAGGTTATCTTTCTAATACAAGGTAATAATCATATTCAAACTTTAATTCAATTTCTATAACTATAACAATCTTATTTCGAGTGGAAATCTTAGTTGAAATTGTTTTCGTGTCATGATTCTGCTTCAAGAACTTTCAAGCCATCCAAGGATCCTTTGAAGCTAGATCTATTTTTCTCATTTCCAGTAGGTTTATCCAAGGAACTTGAGGTAGTAATGATGTTCATAACATCATTCGATTCATACATATAAAGCTATCTTATTCGAAGGTTTAAACTTGTAATCACTAGAACATAGTTTAGTTAATTCTAAACTTGTTCGCAAATAAAAGTTAATCCTTCTAACTTGACTTTTAAAATCAACTAAACACATGTTCTATATCTATATGATATGCTAACTTAATGATTTAAAACCTGGAAACACGAAAAACACCGTAAAACCGGATTTACGCCGTCGTAGTAACACCGCGGGCTGTTTTGGGTTAGTTAATTAAAAATTATGATAAACTTTAATTTAAAAGTTGTTATTCTGGGAAAATGATTTTTATTATGAACATGAAACTATATCCAAAAATTATGGTTAAACTCAAAGTGGAAGTATGTTTTCTAAAATGGTCATCTAGACATCGTTCTTTCGACTGAAATGACTACCTTTACAAAAACGACTTGTAACTTATTTTTTTGACTATAAACCAATACTTTTTCTGTTTAGATTCATAAAATAGAGTTCAATATGAAACCATAGCAATTTGATTCACTCAAAACGGATTTAAAATGAAGAAGTTATGGGTAAAACAAGATTGGATAATTTTTCTCATTTTAGCTACGTGAAAATTGGTAACAAATCTATTCCAACCATAACTTAATCAACTTGTATGGTATATTATGTAATCTTGAGATACCATAGACACGTATACAATGTTTCGACCTATCATGTCGACACATCTATATATATTTCGCAACAACCATAGACACTCTATATGTGAATGTTGGATTTAGCTATACAGGGTTGAGGTTGATTCCAAAATATATATAGTTTGAGTTGTGATCAATACTGAGATACGTATACACTGGGTCGTGGATTGATTCAAGATAATATTTATCGATTTATTTCTGTACATCTAACTGTGGACAGCTAGTTGTAGGTTACTAACGAGGACAGCTGACTTAATAAACTTAAAACATCAAAATATATTAAAAGTGTTGTAAATATATTTTGAACATACTTTGATATATATGTATATATTGTTATAGGGTCGTGAATCAACCAGTGGCCAAGTCTTACTTCCCGACGAAGTAAAAATCTGTGAAAGTGAGTTATAGTCCCACTTTTAAAATCTAATATTTTTGGGATGAGAATACATGCAGGTTTTATAAATGATTTACAAAATAGACACAAGTACGTGAAACTACATTCTATGGTTGAATTATCGAAATCGAATATGCCCCTTTTTATTAAGTCTGGTAATCTAAGAATTAGGGAACAGACACCCTAATTGACGCGAATCCTAAAGATAGATCTATTGGGCCTAACAAACCCCATCCAAAGTACCGGATGCTTTAGTACTTCGAAATTTATATCATATCCGAAGGGTGTCCCGGAATGATGGGGATATTCTTATATATGCATCTTGTTAATGTCGGTTACCAGGTGTTCATCATATGAATGATTTTTATCTCTATGTATGGGATGTGTATTGAAATATGAAATCTTGTGGTCTATTGTTACGATTTGATATATATAGGTTAAACCTATAACTCACCAACATTTTTGTTGACGTTTAAAGCATGTTTATTCTCAGGTGAATACTAAGAGCTTCCGCTGTTGCATACTAAAATAAGGACAAGATTTGGAGTCCATGTTTATATGATATTGTGTAAACACTGCATTCAAGAAACTGATTTCGATGTAACATATTTGTATTGTAAACCATTATGTAATGGTCGTGTGTAAACAGGATATTTTAGATTATCATTATTTGATAATCTATGTAAAGCTTTTTAAACCTTTATTTATGAAATAAAGGTTATGGTTTGTTTTAAAAATGAATGCAGTCTTTGAAAAACGTCTCATATAGAGGTCAAAAACTCGCAACGAAATCAATTAATATGGAACGTTTTTAATCAATAAGAACGGGACATTTCAGTTGGTATCCGAGCGTTGGTCTTAGAGAACCAGAAAATTTGCATTAGTGTGTCTTATCGAGTTTGTTAGGATGCATTAGTGAGTCTGGATTTCGACCGTGTTTTCTTTAAAAATGATTGCTTAACATTTTTGTTGGAAACTATATATTATTAACATGTATATATTATGTGATATATTAATCTCTTAATATGTTTGATATTGTGTGATAGATGTCTACCTCTAGCACAAATCCCATTGACTCATCTAATAATAACGAAGTTTCGAATATATATTGGACTGATTCACAAGTTCCCGAAGAAGAACCGGAAAAAGAATCAGAACCGGAAGAAGAATCAGAACCGGAAGAGGAGGAACCGCAGGAGGAAATAGGACCGGTGGGGGAAATAATAAAACGGTTAAGTAAAAGAAAATCCTCAACCAACCGACCAAGGTTAATTATGGTCAATGGTGTTTCCGCCAAGGAAGCAAAATATTGGGAGGATTACCAATTCTCCGATGAATCGGATTCCGACGAGAATTCCGATGATGTTATAGAAATTACCCCAACTGAATTTAAAAAGGCAAAAGAAAATAATAAGGGAAAGGGCATAAAAATAGAGAAATCTAAATCCAACCCCGATGAACTTTATATGTATCATCAACCCCCGAAGTCCTTAAGTTGTAATAATGACCCGGGAACCTCTAAACCACCAGGTTTTTCTAAACCGTTGTGGAAAACGACAGCTCGAATTAGGGGAACATCATATATCCCTAGAAACTTGGCAAAACGAACCAAAACCGAAGAAGAAGAAACGAGCGAGTCGGAATAAGATAGTTGTATTCGTGTGGTGTAATATATGTAATATAGTGTGCTTATGCTTTATGATATATGTAAAAATTGCTTGTATTAATAAGTATTTTTTTTATGAATCTAACTCTTGTCTATTTTACAGTATAAAAACACAAAATGGATAGACAACCCAATATTTTAAGAGACCTACCCGGAGACATGATTGATGAAATCTTGTCTAGAGTCGGTCAGAATTCTTCGGCACAACTATTTACGGCAAAATCAGTTTGTAAGACATTCGAAGAACGTTCTAAGAATATCTTGGTTTATAAGAGACTTTTGTTTGAAAGATGGGGGATATCACATTGGGAAACCCATAAGTTACGATGTGTTTACTTTGACGCATATATTGCGGGGAACCCAAATGCTATTTTACGCAACGGGTTAAGAAATTATTTTAACTCAATGTATCCGAATATAGGACTTCATGATTTAGAAAAAGCGGCTAACATGCAACATAAAGAAGCATGTTATGCTTACGGGTTAGTAATGTTCGCTTCTCACCAAAGTGAGAAAAAGAACATCTGGCTACAACTATTAAACAAAACATTTTCACAAGTAACGGACTCAGTAGTTGGGGTGAGAAACAAGGTTTTTAGATTGTTACGGGACTGTTGGACATTACGTAACCCTCGTCCCTTTGACGACGTTACAACACGCTGTCTTATCAACAGCCATAACGGTTATGTTCCACAAGACCAAGGATGGGAAGTAGTCCTAGTAAAACCAGAATGCATGACTTGTTTCTGGACGTATGAATTACGTGTCTTTATTGCCTTTACTGAACGACTTGTGTACTAGCTAGAATTATCTTCACAACTATCTTGTATCAAAGTTATTGTGTGCTATATTTCATGCTTTATGTAAAATAAGCGGTATTGTAAGTTTGTAAAATATTGTATAAAAGTTTGAACGCGAAATATTATTATAATCAGTTTTTCATATAGAATTGTAGTAGTTGAATTGTATATTAGCTACTAAGTATGAACTTAACGGGTAGGTACTACCCGAATTTAAACTTATAAAACACTAATATGAAGAAAAAGCTTTTATAAATGAGTTCATATTATGCTACGAAATACTATTAACTACTCTTAATATTCTGTATGATTAACTTGTTCCATTTGACTATTTTGAAGGAAATGGCACCGACTACTCGACACACCGTGAATATGAATGAAGAGGAATTCCGTACTTTTCTAGCTTTAAACATAGCCACAGTACAGGCTGCGCTACATACCAACAATAACCTTGGATCTAGCAGTACAGGAAATCGTGTAGGATGCACCTACAAAGAATTCACTGCCTGCAAACCTTTGGAATTTGATGGAATCGAAGGACCGATCGGATTGAAACGGTGGACCGAGAAGGTCGAATCGGTGTTTGCCATAAGTAAGTGTATTGAAGAGGACAAAGTGAAGTACGCTACGCATACCTTCACAGGTTCTGCGTTAACATGGTGGAATACCTATCTAGAGCAAGTGGGACAAGATGATGCATACGCACTACCGTGGTCAGCATTCAAGCACTTGATGAATGAGAAGTACCGTCCCAGAACCGAGGTCAATAAGCTCAAGACAGAACTTAGAGGGTTACGAACCCAAGGATTTGATATTACCACGTACGAAAGACGATTCACAAAATTGTGCCTATTGTGTCCGGGAGCGTTCGAAGATGAGGAAGAGAAGATCGACGCGTCTGTGAAAGGATTACCGGAAAGAATCCAAGAAGATATAAGTTCACACGAGCCCACCACCATACAACAGGCATGTAGAATGGCTCACAAACTAGTGAACCAGATTGAGGAAAGAATTAAAGAACAGACGGCTGAAGAGGCCAATGTGAAGCAAGTCAAAAGAAAGTGTGAGGAAAACGGTGATAAGAATCACCAATACAACAACAACAGCAATTACAATAATAATCGCAACAATTATCCCAACAATCGCAACATCAATCGCAACTACAACAAACGGCCCAATAACAACAACAACAACAACAACAACAACAACAGCAACTACAACAATCATCTCAACAACAATAACAACCGCAACAACAACAACAATCAGAAGCAGCTATGCCAAAGGTGTGAAAAGTATCACTCGGGGTTCTGCACCAAATTTTGCAACAAGTGTAAAAGAAATGGTCATAGCGCGGCGAAGTGTGAGGTCTACGGACCAGGGGTTAACAGAACGAAAGGAACAAATGGTGTCGGAACGAGTAATGGCAGAGCAAGTAGTGTCGAAGCAAGTTATGCCAATGTAGTTTGTTATAAATGTGGAAAATCGGGCCACATTATTAGAAATTGCCCGAACCAGGAGAACACGAATGGACAAGGCCGCGGAAGAGTTTTTAAAATTAATGCGGCAGAGGCACAGGAAGACTCGGAGCTTGTTACGGGTACGTTTCTTATTGACAATAAATCTGCTTATGTTTTATTTAATTCGGGTGCGGATAGAAGCTATATGAGTAGAGATTTTTGTGCTAAATTAAGTTGTCCATTGACGCCGTTGGATAGTAAATTTTTACTCGAATTAGCAAACGGTAAATTAATTTCAGCAGATAATATATGCCGGAATCGAGAAATTAAACTGGGTAGCGAAATATTTAAGATTGATTTGATACCAGTAGAGTTAGGGAGTTTTGATGTAATAGTTGGCAGGGACTAGCTGAAGAAGGTGAAAGCAGAGATCGTATGTTATAAAAATGCAATTCGCATTGTACGAGAAGAAGGAGAACTCTTAATGGTGTACGGAGAAAAGGGCAACATGAAGCTACATCTTATTAGTAATTTGAAGGCACAAAAACTAATAAGAAAAGGTTGCTATGCTGTTCTAGCACACGTCGAGAAAGTACAAACTAAAGAAAAGAGCATCAATGATGTTCCCGTCGCAAAAGAATTTCCCGATGTATTTTCGAAAGAATTACCGGGACTACCTCCACATCGATCTGTTGAATTTCAAATAGATCTTGTACCAGGAGCTGCACCAATAGCTCGTGCTCCTTATAGACTCGTACCCAGCGAGATGAAAGAACTGCAAAGCTAACTGCAAGAACTATTAGAACGTGGTTTTATTCGACCAAGCACATCACCATGGGGAGCTCCTGTTTTGTTTGTCAAGAAGAAGGATGGTACATTTAGGTTGTGTATTGACTACAGAGAGTTGAACAAACTTACCATCAAAAACCGTTATCCACTGCCGAGAATTGACGACTTATTTGATCAACTATAAGGCTCGTCAGTTTATTCGAAGATCGATTTACGTTCTGGATATCATCAAATGCGGGTAAAGGAGGATGATATTCCAAAAACTGCTTTTAGGATGCGTTATGGTCATTACGAGTTTATGGTTATGCCGTTTGGATTGACTAATGCACCAGCTGTGTTCATGGACCTTATGAACCGAGTGTGTGGGCCATATCTTGACAAGTTTGTCATTGTTTTCATCGATGACATACTTATTTACTCAAAGAATGATCAAGAGCACGAAGAACATTTGAGAAAAGTGCTAGAAGTATTGAGGAAAGAAAAACTGTACACTAAGTTTTCAAAGTGTGCATTTTGGTTGGAAGAAGTTCAATTCCTCGGTCACATAGTGAATAAAGAAGGTATCCAGGTGGACCCGGCAAAGATCGAAACCGTTGAAAAGTGGGAAACCCCAAAAACTCTGAAGCATATACGTCAATTTTTAGGATTGGCTGGTTACTACAGAATATTCATCCAAGATTTCTCCAAAATAGCAAAACCCTTGACTGCATTAACGCATAAAGGGAAGAAATTTGAATGGAAGGATGAACAAGAGAAGGCATTTCAATTATTGAAGACGCATCAAAGCAAGGTCTCGGTTGTGTATTAATGCAACGGACGAAGGTGATTGCTTATGCGTCTAGACAATTGAAGATTCACGAGCAAAATTATACGACGCATGATTTGGAATTAGGCGCGGTTGTTTTTGCATTAAAGACTTGGAGGAACTACTTATATGGGGTCAAAAGTATTATATATACCGACCACAAAAGTCTTCAACACATATTTAATCAGAAACAACTGAATATGTGGTAGCATAGGTGGATTGAATTGTTGAATGATTACGACTTTGAGATTCGTTACCACCCGGGGAAGGCAAATGTGGTAGCCGACGCCTTGAGCAGAAAGAACAGAGAACCCATTCGAGTAAAATCTATGAATATAATGATTCACACTAACCTTACTACTCAAATAAAGGAGGCGCAACAAGGAGTTTTAAAAGAGGGAAATTTAAAGGATGAAATACCCAAAGGATCGGAGAAGCATCTTAATATTCGGGAAGACGGAACCCGGTATAGGGCTGAAAGAATTTGGGTACCAAAATTTGGAGATATGAGAGAAATGGTACTTAGAGAAGCTCATAAAACCAGATACTCAATACATCCTGGAACGGAGAAGATGTACAAGGATCTCAAGAAACATTTTTGGTGGCCGGGTATGAAAGCCGATGTTGCTAAATATGTAGGAGAATGTTTGACGTGTTCTAAGGTCAAAGCTGAACATCAGAAACCATCAGGTCTACTACAACAACCTGAAATCCCGGAATGGAAATGGGAAAACATTACCATGGATTTCATCACTAAATTGCCAAGGACTGCAAGTGGTTTTGATACTATTTGAGTAATAGTTGATCGTCTCACTAAATCAGCACATTTCCTGCCAATAAGAGAAGATGACAAGATGGAGAAGTTAGCACGACTGTATTTGAAGGAAGTCTTCTCCAGACATGGAATACCAATCTCTATTATCTCTGATAGGGATGGCAGATTTATTTCAAGATTCTGGCAGACATTACAGCAAGCATTAGGAACTCATCTAGACATGAGTACTGCCTATCATCCACAAACTAATGGGCAGAGCGAAAGGACGATACAAACGCTTGAACACATGCTACGAGCTTGTGTTATTGATTTTGGAAACAGTTGGGATCGACATCTACCGTTAGCAGAATTTTCCTACAACAACAGCTACCATTCAAGCATTGAGATGGCGCCATTTGAAGCACTTTATGGTAGAAAGTGTAGGTCTCCGATTTGTTGGAGTGAAGTGGGGGATAGACAGATTACGGGTCCGGAGATAATACAAGAAACTACCGAGAAAATCATCCAAATTCAACAAAGATTGAAAACCGCCCAGAGTCGACAAAAGAGTTACGCGGACAGTAAAAGAAAAGATATAGAGTTTGAAATTGGAGAAATGGTCATGCTTAAGGTTTCACCTTGGAAAGGCGTTTTTTGATTTGGTAAACGGGGGAAACTAAATCCAAGGTACATTGGACCATTCAAGATTATAGATCGTGTCGGACCAGTAGCTTACCAACTGAAGCTACCTCAACAACTCGCGGCTGTACATAACACTTTCCACGTCTCAAATTTGAAGAAATGTTTTGCTAAAGAAGATCTCACTATTCCGTTGGATGAAATCCAAATCAATGAAAAACATCAATTCATTGAAGAACCCGTCGAAATAATGGATCGTGAGGTTAAGAGACTTAAACAAAACAAGATATCGATTATTAAGGTTCGATGGAATGCTCGTAGAGGACCCGAGTTCACCTGGGAGCGTGAAGATCAGATGAAGAAGAAATACCCGCATTTATTTCCAGAAGATACGTCAACACCTCCAACTGCTTAAAATTTCGGGACGAAATTTATTTAACGGGTAGGTACTGTAGTGACCCGAACTTTTCCATGTTTATATATATATTAAATGAAATTGTTATTTACATGATTAAGTGTTTCCAACATGTTAAGCAATTAAACTTTTTAAGACTTGATTAATTGAAATAGGTTTCATATAGACAATTGACCACCCAAGTTGACCGGTGATTCACGAACGTTAAAACTTGTAAAAACTATACGATGACATATATATGGTTATATATATAGTTAACATGATTTTATTATAAGTATGTATCTCATTAGGTATTTTAACAATGAGTTATATACATAAAAATGAGACTATTAATTTAAGAAACTCGAAAACGATATATATAACGATTATCGTTATAACAACGTCTTACTAGGTACATATGAATCATATTAAGATATTGATACACTTGGTTAATTATGTTAAATGATAAGTAAATATATTATTAAGTGTATTAACAATGAAATACATATGTAAAAATAAGACTACTAACTTAATGATTTCGAAACGAGACATATATGTAACAATTATCGTTGTAACGACATTTAACTGTATATATATCATACTAAGATATATTATATATCATAATATCATGATAATATAAAAATTTAACATCTCATTTGTTATAATAAATAATGGGTTAACAACATTCAACAAGATCGTTAACCTAAAGGTTTCAAAACAACATTTACATGTAACGACTAACGATGACTTAACGACTCAGTTAAAATGTATATACATGTAGTGTTTTAATATGTATTCATACACTTTTGAAAGACTTCAAGACACTTATTAAAATACTTCTACTTAACAAAAATGCTTACAATTACATCCTTGTTCAGTTTCATCAACAATTCTACTCGTATGCACCCGTATTCGTACTCGTACAATACACAACTTTTAGATGTATGTACTATTGGTATATACACTCCAATGATCAGCTCTTAGCAGCCTATGTGAGTCACCTAACACATGTGGGAACCATCATTTGGCAACTAGCATAAAATATCTCATAAAATTACAAAAATATGAGTAATCATTCATGACTTATTTACATGAAAACAAAATTACATATCCTTTATATCTAATCCATACACCAATGACCAAAAACACCTACAAATACTTTCATTCTTCAATTTTCTTCATCTAATTGATCTCTTTCAAGTTCTATCTTCAAGTTCTAAGTGTTCTTCATAAATTCCAAAAGTTCTAGTTTCATAAAATCAAGAATACTTCCAAGATTGCAAGTTTACTTCCAAGTTTTCTAAATCCATTCCAAGTAATCATCCAAGATCAAGAAACTTTTGTTACTTACAGTAGGTTATCTTTCTAATACAAGGTAATAATCATATTCAAACTTTAATTCAATTTCTATAACTATAACAATCTTATTTCGAGTGGAAATCTTAGTTGAAATTGTTTTATAAATGATTTACAAAATAGGTAGGAGAATGTTTGACAATATAGGTTTTATAAATGATTTACAAAATAGACACAAGTACGTGAAACTACATTCTATGGTTGAATTATCGAAATCGAATATGCCCCTTTTTATTAAGTCTGGTAATCTAAGAATTAGGGAACAGACACCCTAATTGACGCGAATCCTAAAGATAGATCTATTGGGCCTAACAAAACCCATCCAAAGTACCGGATGCTTTAGTACTTCGAAATTTATATCATATCCGAAGGGTGTCTCGGAATGATGGGGATATTCTTATATATGCATCTTGTTAATGTCGGTTACCAGGTGTTCATCATATGAATGATTTTTATCTCTATGTATGGGATGTGTATTGAAATATGAAATCTTGTGGTCTATTTTTATGATTTGATATATATAGGTTAAACCTATAACTTACCAACATTTTTGTTGACGTTTAAAGCATGTTTATTCTCAGGTGAATACTAAGAGCTTCCGCTATTGCATACTAAAATAAGGACAAGATTTGGAGTCCATGTTTGTATGATATTGTGTAAACACTGCATTCAAGAAACTGATTTCGATGTAACATATTTGTATTGTAAACCATTATGTAATGGTCGTGTGTAAACAGGATATTTTAGATTATCATTATTTGATAATCTATGTAAAGCTTTTTAAACCTTTATGTATGAAATAAAGGTTATGGTTTGTTTTAAAAATGAATGCAGTCTTTGAAAAACGTCTCATATAGAGGTCAAAACCTCGCAACGAAATCAATTAATATGGAACGTTTTTAATCAATAAGAACGGGACATTTCATTACCTACCCGTTAAAATATTTTCATCATTATCAGTTTGTACGAAAGATTTTTTTTTTTTAATCACCATCTTTATGAAAATATATATACATATGTATTTTCTTCAGATGTAATTATGGATTTAATGAGTCAATATAATATTAGACTTATTTGATTTTCGATTTGAGCTAGAATAAGTAATCTCTAAAACTATTAGGATCCACATATTCTTCGCAGAATATTAATAAAGTTATGGATCAATACTTCATTGTTAATTATTAGGATCCACATATTCTTCGCAGAATATTAATGAAGTGATGGTTCAATACTTCATTGTTAATTGCTGTTGGTACTCCTTGGTATCTATGGTGAGTATGATGTTGATGTTCGTGGGACAGATTGTGAAATTGAGGCTTGGGAGGAGGATGTTGTTGTTGGTGATACTGTTGGTGCCGGTAATGTTGCTGAAGCTGGTACATTTTGCACCATACTTTTCAAGGTTACAACTCGAGTGTGAAACTCGTTGACTTATTACTCCGGGATGATTGTCGGTAGGAACGAGCGGATGTATAAGGTTTTGAATTCGAGATAGTATATAATCATGGCGAGATATTCGGGTAGTGAGGGTGAAAATGGTGTTTCAGATTAGTTCGCCGGTGAGTGTTTCGGGTTTCTTGTCAAGAGGGAAATGTGGTGGATGGAAGGGATCGCCTTCTCCTTGTCTCCAGTGATTGAGTTGACTACATACTAATCAGATGAATTGGGGATGGATGATTGATTGAATTTTTATGGTGACGCTGCTTTCAGAGCTGGAGTGGGACTCCATATCGGAATTCGAGGGACTTGAACTAGTGGTGAGTTCCATTTTGTACGATTAGATAAAGGGTTTTCGATATGAAATGAATTTCGGATGTCGGATGATATTCTAATTATATAGAATACCTAAATATAGTACAGAAGATCCCGTAGATAACGGAGAGAATTTACGGAATATGTCAGGCAAAGTTTACAGTAACAGATACGCTAAGATATGGATTAGCAGATATGCTAAGATATGAATTTTTTTGTCTATACACTATTCATGCAGTCAATGCAGTAAGATGTGTTTAGACTAAGAATGGTAAGCAGGTAATTTTTGACAAGAATGATAAGCAAAACTTTTGGCATGCGGGCCAGGTTGAAGTCCAGAATTATTAATATAACCTAACAACTACTAGGTCGAAGTCCAGACTTCACTAATGCATCCTAACAACTCCTAGTTAAACACACTAATGTCGACCTGGTTCGCTACGACCACCGCTCTGATACCACCTGTAAAGACCCGTCCTAATCCATCCGGACGAAGTCCTTCTCGATTATAAATGATTCATAACAGTTGGTTACATCGCGAGGTATTTGACCTCTAAATGATACATTTTACAAACATTGCATTCGTTTTTAAAAGACAAACCTTCATTACATCGAAAGTTGACAGGTATGCATACCATTTCATAATATCCAATCTATAAATGACCTAATCTGTCATTTACTTAATAATCATCTCTAATGAACTTCAACGACTCGAATGCAATGTCTTTTGAAATATGTCATGAATGACTCCAAGTAATATCCTTAAAATGAGCTAATGCACAGTGGGAGATTTCTTTCAAACCTGAGAATAAACATGCTTTCAAGTGTCAACCAAAAGGTTGGTGAGTTCATTAGTTTATAGTAATCATTTCATTTTCATCATTTTAATAGGCCACAAGATTTCATTTATTATAAAACGTGCAGATGTCCCATTCCAACTGCACAAAAAAATATCATTCATATGAAGAACACCTGGTGAGGATTCAAAATATAATAGTAACCATCTGTGCCGGTCTTTCACCCAACGGCTGAATATATGTGTCTTCAAAATATAGAACCTCTGTGCCGGTCTTTCACCACACGGCTGAATACATGTATATAAAATATAGGCCAACCGGTGCCAAAAATCATTCATATCAACCAACCATCTCATAGCAGGCATTTCGCATCGTACTAGAGGTAAAAATCATTCATATCAATCAACCCCAATCCCAGATAATTCTATCATAGAATGCAGTTAAGGTACTTGTGTCTATTGTGTCAAACATTTAAAAAAGCGCATGTATTCTCAGTCCCAAAAATGTAAAGAGTAAAAAGGGAATCAAATAAAACTCACCTATTGTATTTTGTAGTAAAAATACATAGAACGACATTGAACAAGTATAGGGTTGGCCTCGGATTCACGAACCTATATCATTTGTATATATATTAATACATATAGTTGTAATCGAGCAATTTTATATATTATTATTAGTGGTGTAATTTTTATATCCATAACTTATTTACTTCATTATATTTTCATTTTATAAATTTAAAATAAAATATTTATATATTCAAGTGATGGTTATGATATATATATTTTTATATGATTAATCTTTTGTTTGAAACAATAATAGTTATAGTTATCATAATAATACTAGAGTAATATTAATAATAGTAAAAAAAATATGATAATACTTATATTACTTAATATTACTAATAAAGATATTAATGTTGATAATTCTATAATAATGATATTATTAAAGATATTCGTAACAATATTAATTTTACTGTGAATGGTAGTCATGATAATGGTTTTTGTAATCACATAATAATAATACTCATGATAACAATATTACTTATTTCAATATTAATACTTCTAATATTCACAGAAATGTATTAATTACTAATTTTAATGATAATAATAATAGCTTGTGTCATTCTTGTAATAACAGTAATAATAATAATAATCAGGAACTACCTCATAATTCCTTCATAAAAAGAAATGCCTAAAGCCAGAATCGAACCCGCGACCTCTCGCTCGACAACCAAACATTTAACCAATCCTCCATCAATTCATTTCTGTTTTAATTCCAACTTATATTTTTATAACTCGTTTTATTCTGTTTTCTTTTTCATTGCCTAACCCCCATTATATATTTCCTTCGTCATCATCATCCTCATCTCACGTCTTTGTTAATCATCACAGTTCATCATCGATCATCATCACATACATCACCACTTTGTTTTTTTTATCATCGTACTAAGTCCCACAGAACCATCATCATCATGTTCATCCTAATCGTATCAACACCATTTAACGTTTATATTCTTCTAATTTTGACAAGAACAATTAGTCAAAGACAACAATATTCGGTAGCCACAACCAATCGGTGGACCCCCATAAACAGCCGACAATAAGGTATGCAGAAGAAAATATGGCAATTGCAAAAAGGTTCCATGATATCACCACATCATTCGATGGCTATGGAGTGTAAATGGGTCCCCTTGCAATTTATAATGCGTAATATTGAACTTAAGTTTATTTAAGTTGTCAAACTATTAGCTGTAATCGATTGACATCAATCATTACGGCCTCACTCAACTTTCCATGCCCCTAATATTACGTATCATCATCTCCATGATCTTTCTTCATTATCTATGCACCTTCCACTAAATATGTCGTCTCCTAAATTGCTTTTTAATACTTGAGTGAGTTTGGTTCAAATGGAAAGTTATAACAGCGACAGAATGTAGTAACACTCCGACATTTATGGCTGTAGTAGCATTTTTCGGTGACAAAGAAAAAAAATATAACGAGGTGTGGGTTGGTTTTGGGTCAAGAAGAAGATGGAGTAAAGGTGATGGGTCTCATGACTTGTTGAATCCTATTCGACCGAAAAAAATAGTAGTTAGAATCAACCTCATAATGTACCTTTTATCATATACATCTCCACTTATTTTGACGATGGAAAAAGCAGCAACCAAAAAAAATGATATCTCCTTTACTTTCTGTCTTTTTCGCAAACAACTCCCACTCAACAAAGTATCAATATAATCTGGAGCAAAAATATAATAGTTAGTCTTTTACATCTCATCTTTATATTTGATACCACCATCTTATTCATTTCCCTTGTTTTAAGAAGTGTGAGAGTAGGGAACACAAAAAAATGCAGCGTGGCAGTAGTACAAATAATAATGGTGAGTTTTATTTGGGGTTTCTAGCTTCAAATTAAACTAATGAAGTTGATTGATGGTAAGTTGTAATCAAAAGAAATAGTGACAGCAGCCTTTAGTCATTTGTGGTGATCAATTGGTTATGGTGAAGTGGTGGTGATATGATGAGTCAATGGTAATGGTGATGGGTTTGTAAAAGTTGATGGTGTGAGTTAGTAGGTTTCACATTGGTAGTATACATGGTGGTTAAGGAGGTGATTAAAGATGTAGTTGGTCGATGAAAGTATGATTTTGGTGATTGAGTCTAACAAAGGTGGTGATATAGGATCATAGTGGTTCAACAGTGGTGGTGTTTCTTGATACAATGAAAAGGATATCGGCTCTTGGTGGCTCTAGGGTTGTAGAGGGTGACGATGGGAGACCATTGTGATAGTGGCCAAGAGTTAAGGATGGTTGAGTTCGAAAAGAAAAACGATGCAGAAATCAAAAATGAGTTTTGTTTGTGTTGATAGTAATAGTTATAGAAGATGTCGGACAATCGAATAGTAATTCAGCAACAAAGATGTCTTATTGTTATTATATTGAGAAGATGTATCTATCTTCCTTTGATTCTCACAGACAAGAACAAGAAACAAAAATCAAAAGGTTTGATCGTGATTGAAAACAGATTCGTACGATTTTATGATTTTGTTATTTAACATACTTTGTTTTGTATCTCTGAATGGAGATCGATATGAATCAGAGATAGTACCAATCATGAACAGAAGGTGAAGAATTTTGTTAAATTTGATTGTGATCGGAAACAGAATACGTATTTATGTATTTATCTATGTATATGACCGTATTTATCTATAACTATATCTGTATATATACTTATGTATTGATATATAATTGTATCTTGTATACGTATTTATATATATATATATATGTTTAGATTTAGCTAATATTAATAATTACCATTGTATTAATGATAATAATATTATTTACATTGATAATAATAAAGATACTAATATTAATAACCATCATAATAGAAATGATAATAGTTTTAATATAAAACTGATAATAATAGTAATATTATTGTTTATAACACTAAATATAAAATTTATATATTTCAAATAAAAAAATAATATCTTTTAATAATACTGATATTAATATTAATAATCAGTAATAATAACTATCTTTCAACTTGTAAATATATTAATATTACATATTTCTAATTGTGTAATATTACACATAATGCACCTAATGTTATATATTCATATATATATATATATATATATATATATATGTATTTATATTCAAGTATATGTGTATTTATTTATTTACAAGTAATAGTTCGTGAATCATCGGAAATGGTCAAAGGTCAAATGAATTCATAAAATAGTTTCAAAAATTTTAAGACTCAACATTACAGACTTTGCTTATCATGTCGAGATAATATAAAGATTAAAGTTTAAATTTGATCGAAAATTTCCGGGTCATCACAACTAGGTCTTAACATATTGTGTGTTGATGGTAGAATCTTGGTCAAGGTGATGCTAACCCATCAACGAGTTGTACACTTGAAGCTACAAGCATCAAGGATGAGAACCGTGATGAGCATCAAGCACCAAGAACCCCACCGGAACACTTACCTACTATTTTTCGGGATCTGATCAGATTCCTGGACTTCTGGAAAATTTATTTTCAGATAGCCTGGTTAGAGTAGATGAGTTTCCGTTTAAGACTCGTCTCAATCCGAGTTATGGTTTGGGATTTATGGCCTTTTCAAAATCACTACACCTTTGTAACGGTGTGCTGAAAATTCGGACATACTCGCACTTAAACCGTCACCATGGTCAAACGAAGATGAGTTTGAGTCTAGAAATTGGTCAGCAACTATAGGACTCCCATATGGAGCCATGGTCACTAATTTCTAGTCTTTTCAATTTACGTAGTGGCCGTAGCAGCTGATCAAAGTCAGCCTATTGTTTCGACCTCTATACTTGGCTTTTACGATGATGAATGATGATGATGATGACACTTAAACTTATTTTATGCACTAATAGAACTTATAAGGACAACATATTGACCTAGTAACCTTTGATTTAGGTTGATGACCTTTCGGACCGACTTACTACATGCACACTTTCGTATCGACTTGTATTGCTTATTCACTGTGAGTTATAGCATCCCTTTTTACTACTTTTTACTATTTTTGGGACTGAGAATACATGCGCCTTTTTATGACACGAGTACTTAAACTTTACATATGTGTGGGTTATATAATGGCATAAACTTTCCCCTTAGCACGGTAACGTTTAACTAATGGTTTTTGAACCGGTAGACGCGAATCTTAGATATGGATCCATAGGGTTTGACATCCCCACTCGGGCTAGTCGCACTAGCATTTAACGGGTGTTTAATACTTCGAGGACATACGCACTCGTCATGTGTACTTTTAGGGGGTGATATTTATATTTACGTTAAGTCTAGTTACTATGTGCCTACGGTTAAACATATACTTTATCATACTAATTTGAAATACTAATTTGAAACGCTGGTTTGAAGCATTGAAATCTCGTGGCCTACATTACATTACTGATTACAAACAAACTATAGCTCACCAACATTCGTGTTGACCTTTTAAGTATGTATTTCTCGGGTGCTTAGACGTTGTTGCTTCCGCTGTTAGACTTGCTGTCTTGGTGCTATAGACTTGCTGTTATGGACCTGATGTGTTAGATTTCTGCTGCATTACTTAGAGATGTCTCAATCATGGAACTTTTCTTTTGCATTCGTAATTTATGTTATTTTCAAACAATGGCTTTGTAACGACCTTTGGGTCACATACTTATGTTTATGCTTCTATTCATAAGAAGCACGTTATCTTTTGTAAAACGTTATCTTTTCATGAATGCAAAACTGATTTTCAAACAGCATATAGTGTTTGACCTTGTAATGATCCTGTTGTTGATGATCCGTACATGATGATTTTGTACGGGGCGTCACATTTGGTATCAGAGCATTGGTTGTAGGGAATTAGGTTGCATTAGTGAGTCTAGACCAGACCGAGTAGGATTCACCAATAGGACTAATCTACAACTTGCTCGTTTACTTGTTTCTGCGGAACCTGCTGCATGTTACTGCTTACTTTTACTACTATACAAACTTGCTGCATGCTACTGCTTACTTTTACTGCTATGTGAACTTACTGTATACTGCTGCTTATTCTCGCTACTGCATGCTACTATCTGCTTTTGCATGTTACTTCTGTTTAGTACTGCTATTACTGCCATGCTATGTACTGCTGTAGAAGCACTAGGCTGCTGTAGTTACTATGCCTGATTACGTGGTTGCTACCCGTCTACTTTTCGCTGTACCGACTTGGAGAATTGTCTTTCCTAGTTCAGATATTTTTTCTGAACCCTTTCCCGCTCGTCTAACCCTAAGGATTAGTATTGTAATCCACCTGTTACTACCGTTCCACCGTTCCAGAGATCGAAACATTACTTCACGCAATCTAGGAGGAGTACCCCTCGGATTACACGCTCACTAAGGTTGATCCTCGGAGGAGGAGTCATGTGAGGACTTGTCGGAGTAACCGCACCCCCGAGCTCACTCTAATTAGCCACATACAATGTATAAACATTAGAAGGTTGTTTAGTTTCTGCAAGGTGACCCGTATCCCGTACACTTCCATGATCGTCACTTACCTCTTTCATTCTACACCACTACACGACGATCTAACGACACTTCTGGACTTAGGTCCCCAACACTCTTAGGAATTGGAGAAGTTGGGAGGACATCTCCTTCCACAAGGTCAGAGCGTCTTCTACTGATGCTCAGCCATACCCAAAGACTTGGGTGTCGCCTCAAAACATATCGTATTACTACTTACTACACGTACAACTCGACACAAGACCCAGATTGAATTTCTAGAAAGGAACCTAACGACATTACCTGGACCCGAACATTTTGAAGAAATTTCGGGATATTTAGGCATTGATGCATGACCTACGGAACCTATGCACCCACACCGAGAAACCGTGAGATTAATTATGTAGATTTTGTTTAGAGATAGCATAGATAAAGCACCGTTAGATGAAATTGAGTAGAACTTGGAGTGATCACGTTACATTGACCATATGGAGTGATATTGGAATGAACGTACGATTTAGTACAATATAATGACGCCAGGCCAGCATGGTTATATTGAAGTAAATCATGCAGAAGTTCCAATATTACTATATAAGGAATATGAAGCGATTCAAGAGAAATTTTGGTAGGAACCACTTGAGTATACCGATTATGGTCTGATAAAGGTAGGAATAACCACTTAGCCTAGATACTGTAAGAGAAGGGCCTGAATTACAGAATTGATAACCCAAAAATTTGTTATAGATATAGACACCCTGGATACTTAAGGAAAAAGTTCTCAAACAGGAAAAACTTTGGATTTACTTACGGTAGAGCAATCGTTATCTCAGTTATGGAGACTCGCATGGATCCTGATCTTAGTTAGGGTACATTTCTTCACAACGTTTATTGTCTCGAAGTTGTTTAATACTAGAGTGATAGAAACCTTACATCTAAGAACCTTAGTTTTATGACTAGTAAGCCATTAACAACCATGAGAGTTAAGTATTCTATAGGACAAAGTAATGGTAAGCTGGCAGAGATAGAGGAATAATTTAAGGTAGTACCTGAAAATTAACAGGTGGGTTATTGGAGATGACCTCATGCCAACAAAACTTGGAAGTTTTAAAGTAGTAGTTGGAAAGGATTGGTTATCTACGCACAAGCAGATGTTATTTGAGAAGGTTGATAGAACTTTTCGAGATAGTATAATAAGATTTAATTGGGATGGACTTTAAGATTAACCTAATACTCATCAAGTTAGGAAGCTTTGATGAAATAGTTGGAACGGACTGGCTTTCAAGGATGAAAGCGTAAGTTATTTATAGTAAGAAGATTATTCATATACCTCGTGAGAATGGTGAGCCAAAATCCATCTGTGTTACTTCAACAACCCGAGATCCCACAATGGAAATGGTAAGGGATGACAATGGATTTCATCCCGAAGCTACCGAAAACAATAGGCAGTTATGACACTATATGGGTTATCGTTGATCGCCTCACCAAATCTGCTCACTTTTTAGCCATGAAAGAAACCGATACAATGGACAAACTTACACGACGATACATAAAGGAAATTGTATTCTGTCACTTCGGCAATTCAAATTCTATCTTAAGGACTAGCCAGGAATCTTATCTGATGCTCATTCTTACGCGACTCTAAATCCTAACTTATCCCGAAAGAATTCTTAATCGATGATAATCACACCATCACCCTTCTTACGTCGATATTAGTCATACCAGTTCGAGATTTCCAAAATCAATGGGTAGTTAATTCCCATCCTCATACTCTCCCTTTAGTAACTCACTTATAAGCAACAACTTTACACTTAAGCATTTTTGGTCGAAAGACTTATGCCCTACCAATAGTCATCAACCACTTTTAAACTCCATGGTTTTATTACCTCAAAGATCACCCGAAATTTTCAAAAATCTTTTACTCAATCCTCATCAATCTTTTTCCAACTTGTAACCTCTGAAATATAAAATTTTTTTTTGCTAAAATCTTACTCACACTACTTTACTATGCGATTCTTTCAAAGTTTTATAAAAATGAATTTATTTTATTTACCATTCGAGCAAATTTTTGAAATCGTATATGTTATAAAGTAAATGATTACTTATTTTTGACAAATACATATGAAATTTTACTTTCACTTTTACAAATCAAATCTTTTATTCAAAAGATATATTACTTTGAACGGTACGTGTTGTACATAACCCTAGTTTACTAAGAACTTCGTTTCTTTTCTTACATTTTCACCTTAAACAATTTCTATAAAATTTTCGTTGCTTATTATATAAAATTTTTCGTTGCTTATTCGTATCGAAGTCATCATGAAGAAGACTGACAACAGTCAAAATTGAGAGATTCATGTGTGCGTGTATGTGATGAAGGCACTTACTACCACGTCATGCAGAGCCTCCGGGCATCCACTAACACTTAAACCATTCAAAATTACTGTGTTACCCCAGGAATATTATTTGTCACACCTGTTGGAGCGATGCTCTTCTTACATAACTCTAAGTCCTGACTTATTCCAAGGGATTCTCATCTAGCGATATTAACACCATCAGTATTCCCGACTTTAATATTAGTCATAACCTGTTTGGCATTCTGCAAAGTCAAGAATCGATTAACTTCTCATCCTCACTCTTTATCCTTCGTACCTCACTTTTTAGCAACGGCTTCACACGTGAACATTTTTGCCCAAAGACTTATGTTATCAAAACTACATTTAATTCATTAGTTCTCATTATCTAGTAATGTGTCACCCGATGATTCAAAGATTTTCACTCAATGTTTTTCAACTCGTAACCTCTGAAATGCGAAAAACTATGTTTATCAAAATTTTTACACGTTGATTTTACACGTTGCTTATTTATGCGGTCCTCACGAGATTTATGGATAAATGAAAGTACTAAAAACTTTTCTATCACTTACACGATTTATAAAATCATATATGTATAAATTTACCCTTACTTATTTTGGTTTAGTACATACTAAGTTATACCTTCAAGATATTTAAAAGTCGCTCCTTTATTGAGTTGGTTAACGTAAGTCAATTAGTTTTACGCAAAAGGGTACATGTTGTACAAACTTCTAAATTTACTAGGAACTTCGTTCCGTTTATGTTGTTACATCAAACGTTTAAAGGTTTTTCAAAAATTCCTCAGTTGATTTTATTAAAGGTTTCCGTATTAGACTACACCATGTAGGGATCACACTTCTTCTCGCCCTCCGTTTAGGGATGAAGCTTACGATTAAGATTTTTGCTAAAACCTCTTGAGCCACTCTGGATGGCAGTTTTATAAAATTTGTTAGAAAGTCTTTGCACTCACAAAATGTTCCTTTAAGGTTAAACATAGCAAAAACGCGTGCCAATAAATCCATCTTCTGAGGTACACTTAGTGGTCACCCTATCGTAGGAAGGGCACTAGACGGGTTTCTACTCTCAATGTTTCACGGCTAATCGCAACGGCTAATCGCAACACCCTCGTAAATGTCATCTCTAGGATACAATATGTGGAGGTACAAGGAAATCATTTTTGGAGATTCTTTTGGAGTAAACCATTCTTTATGACCAAGGGTTCACGTATCTTCTCATTCGCGCATCCCCTTAAGTATAAGGATAAATTCAGAACGAACCGCTCGGAGAGTTCACTCTCGTTTAAGGACCACACCTTTCGTGCGATTTTCTTTCGAAATTGTAGTGTAAGATACTTTAGGGATCTATGAATCTTGTTATCCTCTTGGAAGGAACTGCTTATAACATCTACGACACTGATGTGGTTACTCTATATATTTCTTCCTTCGTTGGTTGCAACTATATGTTGTTCTAGTCGATGTTAACCCTAACTTCAACATGTAACTGAAAGGATAAAGTTACAATATGGAACTGTGCTTTCATTCCATCTAAGGATAAGTTCACCTGCAGTATGGTAAACTGGGCGATATCCTTCATTGTCTGTTCAGACCGTCCTGAAGACACTATAAATATGGCTTGCATTGCATATAAGTCCGATTAGTCACTTTCAGCTAAAATTTCAGTTCATTTAGTCAAATGAAACGTTCTTAAATATCGGGTTCTTTATACCTATGGTCTCCTTCCGAAATTAGGGGATTAGTAAAATCCGTGGCTAACACTATCCAGACATCAAATCGCATGGTTATGATCACCATGTTTTCCATTCTACCTGTCAGCTTTGTATTGCAACATAAGCGCTCAATGTTTTAGATGAGTTTGGTAACATTCATGATGCATTCGATGCATCCAGCTTACTGAAGATGCCTGTAAGGCTAAAAGCATCATCTTTTCTTTTGTGGGTATATATTCGGATGACATATTCGTGTTTGCAAGAAACAAAACCAAAATGTTGATCTCTTAGGACAAGAGACTTAATTAATGGCATATACCTATTCTTACTTTTATATGCCCAAGTACCTTTCAAGGTAAATAGCTCACTTCTGAGCTCACGAGTCCCTCGGAACTTTGATACGCTCCTTCTTATTCAAACACGGTACCATTGTTGGTTACTCCTCAAAATTTCAGGACGAAATTTTCTTTAACAGGTGGGTAATGTAACGACCCGGCTTTTTCGACTTGCTTTTGTGCTTTGTGCTTTCACGAAACTGCGTATTTGTATGTACTGAGCTATATTATACTTTGGGATCTTACTACATGTGGATTACTTTCGTTTATATGTTAAAATGTGCCTTTAAGTACGTAGGGTACTTAACTTGATCCCCGGAAGCCTTTATGACCGTTAGCGTCACTTGACGTTTCGAACAAACTGCGTACTGCGTACACGCTTAACTTTTGTCGTAATTGGAATATTATGACTACGAAATATTAATTATTATTTTATAATAATAATTACTTGGGTTTTCGGATGCTTAATTACGCTTAGTAATTTACTTATGCTTACTAGTTAGTCTTGTTGGACTTTTTACCTTGTTGGAATTTAGCCCACCCTACACTAATTAGTGGACCATTTAATTAGCCCACTTATAAGTAACTAGTAACCCATTAATATGTAAGACAAATGCCCATTTATTAGAGGGAACATGCTAGCATTTTTATCAAGTATTATCCTTAATGTTGCATGGGATCCTAGCATAAGCACCAACTTTAGACAACCATTAACCAAAAAGTGAAAAAGGTGCTCCCTTGTCCCCCTCCCATGCCCACGGTTTTGATACCCCTCCCACACCCTCACCACCTATAAATACAAGCCTTATTCCATCCATTTTACACTTGCTCTGATTTGAATTTCACACACACTTACTCTCTTATTTCCTCTCTAGTCTTTCTCACTCTAAAACTTGTAAGTTTTTGATTTTTCTTCTTCTTCTTCCTTCATCATTCACGTGATCATCATCATCATTTAAAGGATCAAGCTTTTTAGCTTTGATCTTGATTACATCTTGTAGATTCAAACATGGATTTGAATCCTTCAAGAACATGGAAGATTCAAGCTTTCTAGCTTTGAATCTTCACCTACTTTGTAGATCTAAATCTTTTTAGCTTTAATCTTGTTATTTGTTTATAAAGATTCAAACTTGTGTTTGTAATCTTCATGTAACTTAAAAATCCAATCTTCATGCTTCAAGATCTTCAAGAACAACCAAGATGCAAGCTTTCTAGCTTGAATCTTTATATCTTTTTGTTGGATCTAAGTTTTCTAACTTATGATCTCGTTACTTTGTTATAAAGATCAAAACTTGTGTTTATGATCTTCATGTAACTTAAAGATCCAAGCTTTATGCTTCAAGATCTTCAAGAATACCAAAGGTTCACGCTTTCTAGCTTTGTAATCTTGTAACTTGTGCGAAAAGGATCCAAGCTCTCTAGCTTAGGGTTCCATCACTTCATTTGACTTAGATTATGTTTATACTTGTTTGATTGAAGTAAAGTTTGTAGCTTTAGTTGTAAATGGAACTTGTAATTGTGTTAAGACTAAGAATATGATGTTACCTTGGTTCATTATCCATTTAAGACTCTTAAATTAGTTATGTTCTTACTTGGTCTTAACATATTGTGTGTTGATGGTAGAATCTTGGTCAAGGTGATGCTAACCACATCAACGAGTTGTACACTTGAAGCTACAAGCATCAAGGATGAGAACCGTGATGAGCATCAAGCACCAAGAACCCCACCGGAACACTTACCTACTATTTTTCAGGATCTGATCAGATTCCTGGGCTTCTGGAAAATTGATTTTCAGATAGCCTGGTTCGAGTAGATGACTTTCCGTTTAAGACTCGTCTCAATCCAAGTTACGGTTTGGGATTTATGGCCTTTTCAAAATCACTACACCTTTGTAACGTTGTGCCGAAAATTCGGACCTACTCGCACTTAAACCGTCACCACGGTCGAACGAAGACAAGTTTGAGTCTAGAAATTGGTCAGAAATAGAGGACTCCCATACAGAGCCATGGCCATTGATTTCGCGTCTTTTCGATTTACGTAGAGGCCGTAGCAGCTGATCAAAGTCAGCCTATTGTTTCGACCTCTATACTTGATAAACTTACTTAGCTTTTACGATGATGAATGATGATGATGATGACACTTAAACTTATTTTATGCACTATTAGAACTTATAAGGACAACATACTGACCTAGTAACCTTTGATTTAGGTTGACGACATTTCGAACCGACTTACTACATGCACACTTTCGTATCGACTTGTATTGCTTATTCACTGTAAATTATAGCATCCCTTTTTACTACTTTTTACTATTTTTAGGACTGAGAATACATGCACCTTTTTATGACACGAGTACTTAAACTTTACATATGTGTGGGTTATATAACGGCATAAACTTTCCCCTTAGCACGGTAACGTTTAACTATTGGTTTTTGAACCGGTAGACGCGAATCTTAGATATGGATCCATAGGATTTGACATCCCCACTCGGGCTAGTCGCGCTAGCATTTAACAGGTGTTTAATACTTCGAGGACATACGCACTCGCTAGGTGTACTTTTAGGGGGTGATATTTATATTTACGTTAAGTCTAGTTACCATGTGCCCACGGTTAAACATATACTTTATCATACTAATTTGAAATACTAATTTGAAACGCTGGTTTGAAGCACTGAAATCTCGTGGCCTACATTACATTACTGATTACAAACAAACTATAGCTCACCAACATTCGTGTTGACCTTTTAAGCATGTATTTCTCAGGTGCTTAGACGTTGTTGCTTCCGCTGTTAGACTTTCTGTCTTGGTGCTATAGACTTGCTGGTATGGACCTGCTGTGTTAGATTTCCGCTGCATTACTTAGAGATGTCTCAATCATGGAACTTTTCTTTTGAATTCGTAATTTATGTTATTTTCAAACAATGGCTTTGTAACGACCTTTGGATCACATACTTATGTTTATGCTTCTATTCATAGGAAGCACGTTATCTTTTGTAAAACGTTATCTTTTCATGAATGCAAAACTGATTTTCAAACAGCATATAGTGTTTGACCTTGTAATGATCCTGTTGTTGATGATCCGTACACGATGGTTTTGTACGGGGCGTCACAGTTATAGCATCCCTTTTTACTTCAACTATTTTTGGGACTGAGAATACATGCGCTTTTTATGTTTTACTTACTAGGCACGAGTACTTAAACTTTATATATGTGTGGGTGATATAACGACATAAACTTTCCCCTTAGCTCGGTAATGTTTAGTCATTGGTTTTTGAACCGGTGAAAGCAAATATTAGATATGGATCCATAGGGTTTGACATCCCCACTAGGGCTAGTCGCGCTAGCATTTAATGGGTATTTAATACTTCGTAGACTTACGCACTCGCCAAGTGTACTTTTAGGGGGTGATATTACGTTAAGTTAGTTACCAAGTGCCCACGGATAAGCATATACTTTATCATACTGATTTGAAATACTGATTTGAAATGCTGATTTGAAGCACTAAAATCTCGTGGCCTACCTCACATTACTGTTACAATTAAACTATAGCTCACCAACATTCGTGTTGAATTTTTAGCATGTTATTTCTCAGGTACTTAGACGTTTGATGCTTCCGCTGTATTAGTCTCGCTGTTAGACTTGCTGTGTAGACTCCCGCTACTTTTGTTTAGAGATGTCTCTGCATGAAACTTTTATTTTGCATTCACGAACTATGTTACTTTTGAACAATGAATTTGTAATGACCTTTGAGTCTCGTACTTATGTTATTGCTTCCTATTCGTAGAAACACACTATCGTTTGTAAAACATTTGACGTCGGTAAAGACGTTACCCCTTTTTATGAATGCAAACTTATTTTAAAACAGCACATAGTGTTTGACCTTGTAATGATCCTGTTGTTGATGATCCGTACACGTTAATTTTGTACGGGGCGTCACATTTGGTATCAGAGCATTTGTTGTAGGGAATTAGGTTGCATTAGTGAGTCTTGACCGAGCCGAGTAGGATTCGCTAATAGGACTAATCTACAACTTGCTTGTTTACTTGTTTCTGTGGAGCTTACTGCATGCTACTGTTTACTTTTTCTGCTATATGAACTGCTGCATGCCACTGCTTACTTTTACTGCTATGTGAATTTGCTTCCCGGGCTCACCCTAGTTAGCCACGTACAACGTATGAACATTAGAAGGTTGTTCAGTTTTCCCAAGTTGACCCCCATCCCGTACGCTTTCATGACCGTCACTTATCTCTTTCATTCTTCACCACTACTCGACGATCTAACGACACTTTTGGACTTAGGTCCCTAACACTCTTAGCCATTGAAGAAGTCGGGAAGGCATCTCCTTTCACGAGGTCATAATGTCTTCTACTGATACTTAGCCATACCCAAAGACTTGGGAGTCACCTTAAGACATATCATATTACTACTTGCTACACGTACAACTCGACACGAGACCCAGATTGAATTTCTAGAAAGGAACCTAACGACATTACCTGAACCCGAACATTTTGAAGGAATTTTGGGACATTTAGGCATTGATGCATGACCTATGGAACCTACGCACCCACACCGAGAAACCGTGAGATTATTTATGTAGATTCTGTTTTGAGATAGCATAGATAAAGCACCGTCAGAAGAAATTGAGTAGAACTGGAAGTGATCACGTTACATTGACCGTATGGAGTGATATTGGAATGAACGTATGATTTAGTACAATATAATGATGCCAGGCCAGCATGATTATATTGAAGTGAATCATACAGAAGTCCCAATGTTACTATATAAGGAATATGAAGTGATTCAAAGAAAACTTTGGTAGAAACCACTTGAGTTACGCATTATGGTCTGTTAGAGGTAGGGAAAGAATAACCACGTAGCCCATATACTGTACAAGAAGGGCCTTGATTGCAGAATTGATAACCCGAAAATTTATTATAGATATAGACAACTGAATACTTAAGGAAAAAGTTCTGAAATAGGAAAAACTTTGGACTTACTTGCGGTAGAGCAACCGTTATCTCGGCTATGGAGACTCGCATGGATCCTGATTTTCGTTAGGGTACATTTCGTCACAACATTTTATTGTATCAAAATTGTTTAATACTAGAGCGATAGAAACCTTATATCCAATAACCTTAGTGTTATGACTAATAAGCCATTAACAACCATGAGAGTTAAGTATCCTATAGAACAAGCTAATTGTGACGATCGCTCCAAATCCATATGGACAATACGTCATTCATCGATTTCATTGCGAGGTATTTGACCTCTATATGATACGTTTTGTAAACATTGCATTCTTTTGAAAAGGCATACCATAAATGTATATTTAAATCAAAGATTTTTGACATCTGATGATTTCTACATATAGACAATCACCGTAATAATAGTTTACAATAGTACTTCCGTTGATAATGCAGTCAAAATAAGATACATGGTGATGATTTGGTGAGTGCAACGTTTCCTTGAAAAAATATGCCATGTAAGACTCCATGCACATAGCTTATGTAACATATAATCAAACAGCGGAAGACTTCTAGGGAACCTGAGAATAAACATGCTAACAAGTGTCAACACAAAGGTTGGTGAGTTCATAGTTTTAATGTTTTGCATAATCTGTACATAAAGGTGGATCACAAGATTTCAGTTGTTTCATCCAGAAACGTTTATCAAAATATTCTATAAAATTGAGCACCCTGGTAACTAAACTTAACGTATATATAATTTGTACCCTTTGTATAATCATCTTAATAATACACGCAAACCAATGTGTACGCTTCTCAAATAGCATACGTCCGTTAAAAGGCTAGTGCTCTAGCTCGGACGGGGATATCAAGCCCTATGGATCCATATACTACTACTCGCGCCCACCAGTTCTTATAACTGGCAGTTACTAGTTACCAAAGCTAAGGGATTTTCGGTTCAAACTCGGTATAGAATTTAGTATGTACTTGTATCCATTGCGTTTAAAATAAAGTGCATGTATTCTCAGCCCAAAAATATTGATTGCAAAAGCAATTAAAAAGGGAGCAAATGAAACTCACCTTAGCAGCATATAAAGTCGTTCACCAAAATGTGATCGAAACTCGGATTACCAAATAATCGTAGATCTCAACCTAGAGAACAAATGTTGGTCAATAAACGTCTATCAAGCTAGGTCAGGTCATAGTGTATCACCATCCTAATGCTCGAGATCGACATACAAAAGTTATCCAATGTCGTTTCAAAAAGTCAATTTTGACAGTTGTTTAACAAAACGAGACGTACCTTATATAAGGATTCATTTACTCAGTTGGTAATATTAAAAAATCCAAATTATCAATCTCGTAAACGAGTTGTTTAAATCTTAATTGTAGATTCAAAAAGCAATTTCAATTAACATAAATCATAATTCAGTTGATCATATCTTTTAATCCGTTCATCGAAATTATTCGATATCTAAATGAAAAGTTATTGATTTTTCTCCAGCTTTCCAAAAACATGTATATCATATACTTTTTACCAGTAATATATGTATTTAATTCGTGATTCATTATAACTGTTTAACAATGAAATTTAGCATACAAGCATATATAAATATATATATACTCGAGCACTAGACATGGATACACAATTAATATATAAAAGATAAAATATGAGTGCTTACGTATAAATATTGAGATTCAATATTGTAGAAAAGTACGTAGACGTAACGAAGATGATAAACACTAGATTTGATTCACAAATATACCCCAGAACATTACCCATAACCTCCTTGGCAATAACCCATAATTTCCTTAGCTCTATCCCGCTCAAAAACCCATTTTGAAGGTGACACGCTCATAACCTCGTCGTAGTATTTTAGATATATATATATACTAATAATAATATTATAATAAGATTAATAATAATAATATTAATAATAATAATAATAATTATAATAATAATAATAATAATAATAATAATAATAATAATAATAATAATAATATAAAAAATAATAATTCGGAGGAATGAACCGAGCTTTTATAGTATGTGGCCTGCTACAGTACCTCATGCGATCGCATGAGTTTTCAGTGTTTTTGCCATGCGATCGCATGGCCGCCTTATCCATTTTTGTTTGCTAGTTCGTCGACATCAAATAGTATCACTGTAGCAATAGTGTTTTCACTGTAGCAAATAGTGCTTTACTGTAGCAAAATAGTGTTTCACTATAGCACTGTAGCAAAATACGGTTTCGCTGTAGCAAATAGTGTTTTACTGTAGCAAATAGTGTTTTACTGAAGCAAAGTCATTTTACTGTAGCAAATAGTGTTTTACTGTAAGAAAGTCGTTTTTACTTGTACATATATATATATATATATATATATATATATATATATATATATATATATATATATATATATATATATATATATATATACATACATATAATTGTTCATGAATCGTCGAGAGCAGTCAAATGTAATGAAACAGTTCTAAAATTTTGAGATTCAACTTCATAGACTTTGCTTATCGTGTCGGAAACGTTAAATCATTTAAAGATAAAGTTTAAATTTGGTCAAAAATTTCCGGGTTGTCACAGTACCTACCCGTTAAAGAAATTTCGTCCCGAAATTTGAGTGAGGTCGTCATGGCTGACAATAAAAATGTTTTCATGACAGATATGAGTTGATAAATAGAATTTTATCACCGTTGAATTATATGGATAAAACAATCCGATTTCTCGAAGCGTATGAGAGAAGTTATCGTAAAAGAGTGAAATGAAAGAATAGAGATTCGTCTTAACTTTTGATGTAGTTACGATTGATTTCCGGAATTTAAGGAATAGAAAATCTTCATAATCTAAATAAAATTTGATTCTTCGAAATTTGCGGAAATTAGGATTTTCTTTGATTAAATGCGTAATCTGCCTCGATTGCTATGTCTGATATTTCGCTATAAATTGACCTCTTCCGTTTCATTTATTTTCACCACTCCTATAATCTTCTTTCTTATTTCATACATCCCAATAGATTGTAAAAATGCTTAATCCAGTTCTGATTCTTGATATTTTCCTGGCTATCGTATCCTTCATTCTTCTTTTTCATCTGCCACCAGAGGAAGTTATTTTCTTCTACTATTACCTTGGGGTTATAGTATTTTTCATTCTCCCGTGTCTTTATATTGCTATACGCATTCATATACACGGTTTGTAATTTCGGAGTTGTTATCGGGCTTTATATTCTCCATTATATTTCGGAGCTTCATGCTTTTGTTTTCTCTTCCCGACCTTAAGTCAAGCGGATAATGGTCCAGAATTCGTAGGTATGAAGTTTCAGATGAACATAACTAATGTTCTAAGAAAGAAATGGTAATAGTACAATCTGACTTGTCAAATTACCAGAATACCTCGAAAAAGACCGAATCATCAAGAAATATATTTTCTTGATATATTTAGAGATTATATAGAATGAAAGAGTTATGTAACATGGTTCATGATGAGGGTAGGATCTGTGAACCTTTATCATGTTTCATTAGAAACTCAGCATGACTTACTGTAATATAATCACGTTGATCAAGTGTCATTATATTATACTAATTCATGCTTCAGTTCCCAACACTACTTCAAAAACATTCGTATTTTAAATTCGAATTTTTCAGAATCTAGAAACTAAAACAGTTTTTTTTATGATATAACATAGATAGCGTGAAGAGATAAATAATCTCGGACAATGATAGTTATGAAGATATCTTCAGAAATATCGAAGATATTTATAATGAAAGATATGATAATATCTTAAAATTTCTAATATCAATGGATGGTGAAGAAGATTTGTCTGTGAAAGTTTAGAGTCAGGAGCAAGGTATTCGTTAATGACTTCAGCAGACACTGAATCATTTAGATTCTTTGAAGGCGGGTTCAGTCTTTGTGATTTATCCACAGCCTCCTTCATACTTTGCTCAATCCGTTTTCCAGTTCCAAACCTTCTCTTTTTCTCAGCTTTACCACCATACTATTCTTTATCATCAAACTTTTGACTGTTAAGGTCATTTGTAGTTTTTGCTGCTTCATCAACATTTTTCCAAAATTCGGAGAACTAGTTTCGTAGTTTGGGGTGTTTTTCGGAAACTTCACATTCGAAGTATGTAAGTCCAGGAGGTAGACGTTATATGTATACATATAACTGTTGGCGTAGACGTGCTACAAGATTTCAAAATACTGATTGCTAATTCCCGATAGTTGGTATGGCAATTGCCGTTACAAGATGTGGATAAGTACATGATACGGTTTCAATGAGTATAAGGATTTTTCGGAAGGTCAAAGATCAATGAAGTTGTTGGTAAATTTACTGCTAATGTGGTGGAACATGAAAGGTTCCCCAGTAATAAAAACATATATGCCAAAGTTACAAGTCTGAAAGGTCGTCGTTGACTGGTTGAATGGTTGATAATACTGGATACTTTGAAAACGAATTGCAAGGTTATTTTCGATAAAAACAATGCTAAAGGATCTTGCATAGTTTTGAAGTCAAAGTATAGCTTTGAAAGATGTAGAGATCTAAGAATGATGTCACCGGTTCAGAGTTATGGCTTGGATTCTGATCCGTCGATATCAGAATATGTGATTGAATTTGTATGAAATAATTGTGTATCATTGTGAAGATAGTGAGTATAGTTAATGATTTTTGAATCAAAATTGAAGAATGTACAGTGTAACATATTAATTGTAAACTTAAATATTTCTCGAGTAGTACCTACCCGTTAAAGATTTCACAATTAATACTTTGTACAAAAGAATTTTTATTACCGTCTTTATGTAAATATATGTATGTATATTTTTTTCAAATCTAATACAGATTTAATGAGTTAATATCATATTAAGCTCATTTAATTTTCGACTTGACTTAGAAATGATTAATCTCTAAAACATTAAAGATTACATAATCTTTGCGGGTTATTTCGCTAATGTAATCGATACTTCATTATTTATTCTTATTTCTCGGTGAAGGATGTTGATGCTTGTGGAATCTTTGTGAACCTTACAAGGCACAGATGATGTTTTCTAGAAAGTTTCGAGTACATCGAAAATAAAAATGTAAAATCAATTATGTAATTGAATAATACACTTGGTTTATTATGAAATGGAATTCATTGGGTTGAAACAGAGATTGTAGTTAACAATGGTTAAGTTGTTAAGGAAGGATGTACATCATTGCATATTAGTAATATGAACTAACCGAGTAGTACCTATCAGTTAAGATTCACACGTAATAGCTTAGTACGAAAAGATTTATTTTGATTTCAAAATTCATATATATTAAATATACATAAAATTTCTTCAGGGGAAATGAGTTAATACTTCATCGGTTATTGTTGCTGGTATTTTCTTGATAACTATGGTGCGTATGACGTTGATGCTCGTGGGACAGATTGTGAAGTTGAGGTTTGCGATGCGGATGTTGTTGGTGGTGGTAATTGTACTATTGGTGTTGTTGTCGGTGGTATTGTTGATGCCGGTGATGCTGCTGGTGATATATGGGGTGATCATTAGTCTTCTGGGAATTGGCAACATTGACAGAAAGGGGAAAGGGTAGGAATACACTTTTTGTAACCTTTGCACCGTATTCTCCAAAGCCACTATCCTAGCGCGAAGTTCGTTGACTTCTTCTACTACACCGGGATGATTGGCGGTTCGGACTAGCGGATGAATAAGATCCAGAATTTGAGAGAGTATATGATCATGACGAGATATTCTGGAGATGTGAGAGAAAATGGTATTACGAACAGGTTCGCCGGTAAGTGCTTCAGGTTCTTCGCCAAGAGGGCAATGTGGTGGATGGAAGGGATCGCCTTCTTCTTGTCTCCAATAATTAAGCAGGCTACGAACCCATCCCCAATTCATCCAGAATAGATGATGGCTAATTGGTTGATCCATTCCGGTTACACTGTCTTCGGAATTTAGGTGAATATCCATATCGGAATAGCTGTCAGAGTTTAAGGAATTTGAACTAGATACGGGATCCATCTTGTATAATTAGGGAGATGGTTTTTGATATGAATTAGATTATAGAATTTAGTTTGGTATTCTTCAATACATAATTTACATATGTATATATAATACCAAATTCCATAAATCACGGAGAAATTTTTGGAAGATGTCAGGAAAAGTTTACAGTAACAGATACGCTAAGATATGAATTTTTTCTATACACTATTCATGCAATCAATGCAGTAAAACGTGTCTAGACTAGGAATGATAAGCAGGTAATTTCCGACAAAAAATGATAAGCAAAACTTTTGACATGCAGACACGGTCGAAGTCTAGACTTACTAATGCATCCTAACAACTATCAGTTAGACACACTCATGCAAGATCTGGTTCGCTAGGACCAACGCTCTGATACCAACTGTGACGATCGCTCCAAATCCATATGGACAATACGTCATTCATCGATTTCATTGCGAGGTATTTGACCTCTATATGATACGTTTTGTAAACATTGCATTCTTTTGAAAAGGCATACCATAAATGTATATTTAAATCAAAGATTTTCGACATCTGATGATTTCTACATATAGACAATCACCGTAATAATAGTTTACAATAGTACTTCCGTTGACAATGCAGTCAAAATAAGATACATGGTGATGATTTGGTGAATGCAACGTTTCTTTGAAAAAATATGCCATGTAAGACTCCATGCACTAGCTTGTGTAACATATAATCAAACAGCAGAAGACTTCTAGGGAACCTGAGAATAAACATGCTAACAAGTGTCAACACAAAGGTTAGTGAGTTCATAGTTTTAATGTTTTGCATAATCTGTACATAAAGGTGGATCACAAGATTTCAGTTGTTTCATCCAGAAACGTTTATCAAAATATTCTACAAAATTGAGCACCCTGGTAACTAAACTTAACGTATATATAATTTGTACCCTTTGTATAATCATCTTAATAATACACATAAACCAACGTGTACGCTTCTCAAATAGCATACGTCCGTTAAAAGGCTAGTGCTCTAGCTCGGACGGGGATATCAAGCCCTATGGATCCATATACTACTACTCGCGCCCACCAGTTCTTATAACTGGCAGTTACTAGTTACCAAAGCTAAGGGATTTTCGGTTCAAACTCGGTGTAGAATTTAGTATGTACTTGTATCCATTGCGTTTAAAATAAAGTGCATGTATTCTCAGCCCAAAAATATAGATTGCAAAAGCAATTAAAAAGGGAGCAAATGAAACTCACCTTAGAAGCATATAAAGTCGTTCACCAAAATGTGATCGAAACTCGGATTACCAAATAATTGTAGATCTCAACCTAGAGAACATATGTTGGTCAATAAACATCTATCAAGCTAGGTCAGGTCATAGTGTATCACCATCCTAATACTCGAGATCGACATACAAAAGTTATCCAATGTCGTTTCAAAAAGTCAATTTTGACAGTTGTTTAACAAAACGAGACGTACCTTATATAAGGATTCATTTACTCAGTTGGTAATATTAAAAAATCCAAATTATCAATCTCGTAAACGAGTTGTTTAAATCTTAATTGTAGATTCAAAAGCAATTTCAATTAACGTCAATCATAATTCAGTTGATCATATCTTTTAATCCGTTCATCGAAATTATTCGATATCTAAATGAAAAGTTATTGATTTTTCGCCAGCTTTTCAAAAACATGTATATCATATACTTTTTACCAGTAATATATGTATTTAATTCGTGATTCATTATAACTGTTTAACGACGAAATTTAGCATACAAGCATATATAAATATATATATATACTCGAGCACTAGACATGGATACACAATTAATATATAAAAGATAAAATATGAGTGCTTACGTATAAATATTGAGATTCAATATTGTAGAAAAGTACGTAGACGTAACGGAGATGATAAACACTAGATTTGATTCACAAATATACCCCCGAACATTACCCATAACCTCCTTGGCAATAACCCATAATTTCCTTAGCTCTATCCCGCTCAAAAACCCATTTTGAAGGTGACACGCTCATAACCTCGTCGTAGTATTTTAGATATATATACTACTAATAATAATATTATAATAAGATCAATAATAATAATATTAATCTTAATAATAATAATAATAATAATAATAATAATAATAATAATAATAATAATAATAATAATAATAATAATAATAATAATAATTCGGAGGAATGAACCGAGCTTTTATAGTATGTGTCCTGCTACAGTACCTCATGCGATCGCATGAGTTTTCAGTGTTTTTGCCATGCGATCGCATAGACGCCTTATCCGTTTTTGTTTGCTAGTTCGTCGACATCAAATAGTATTTTACTGTAGCAAATAGTGTTTCACTGTTGTAAATAGTGTTTACTGTAGCAAATAGTGTTTACTGTAGCAAATCACTGTAGCAAGTCGTTTTCACTGCTGTAGCAAATAGTGTTTTACTGAAGCAAAGTCATTTTACTGTAGCAAATAGTGTTTTACTGTAGGAAAGTCGTTTTTACTTGTACATATATATATATATATATATATATATATATATATATATATATATATATATATATATACATACATATAATTGTTCATGAATCGTCGAGAGCAGTCAAATGTAATGAAACAGTTCTAAAATTTTGAGATTCAACTTCATAGACTTTGCTTATCGTGTTGGAAACGTTAAATCATTTAAAGATAAAGTTTAAATTTGGTCAAAAATTTCCAGGTTGTCACACTAATGGTAAGCTGGCAGAAATAGAGGAATAATTTAAGGTAATACCTTTGATATTAAAGTAAAAATTTAAGGAATAATTTGGGTAGTCAGTATATAAGACTATGGCTGTTCTTTATTATCAGAGAGCACTAGATTCTAATACAACTACTGCTTTACTAGTATTTCTAATGGTAACCAAGTGTATAAAGTAAAAATTTTAAAATCTGAAAGAATTTAACCCCTTCCCACACTTAAGATCTTGCAATGCCCTCATTTGTAAGAAATTAGTAACAATTTAAATTATTGAGGGTGACTAGCGTAGAAAAATGATTAAATTTTACCAAAGTTTCCAAACATTTTGGCGTTTGTTTGCTGAATGATAAATGGTGCATATCATTTGTTCATTCCATCTTGTTGTTATTTCACATATATTTTGCATCTTGTCGTCAAAATTAGTTGCTTTTGCTGAACTTAATGCCAGTCTTTGAAAATGCGTTGTTCTACCCTGTTGTGTACATAAGATAAACTGCAAACATATATACATATTTTTGAAGTTTGGTATATTACCCCACATTCAAAAATTATTAAAATCTAATAATAAAAGTTAGAAAATTATAAAAACTATTACAATATCAACATAAGTGTTAAATGTAGTAACATTACAAAAATAAAATAAATAAAACTCAATAAACTAGGGTTGATACTGATACCAGTAGAGGTTCCATGCATAACCGTATGTGTTATAAAATGCTTCAGCTGGGTTATAAGTAGGATACGGTGGTTGGATCTCTATAGACCAGAGAGGAAATATGGGCTTTGGAGTAGGAATATAGTTTCTACCTATATGTTGGCAATGTGCTATGATATGGTTTTGATGAACTTGCCAATCTTTAAATGCTCGATGTCTAGCATTTTCATACTCTTGTAAAGCTATAAACCTTTGCATTTCTGTCATTTCATTTCCCCCTCCCACATTACCTGGCTGTTGATTTCTTTTAACCTGTGGATGTCTTCCATTATATTGTACTGCGGCGTTATTTCGCCTCTTCAAAACCTTAGCACCATGATATACATTTAAACCAATTGTATCGTGGGGTTCTGGTTCTTCGATTAATAATCCCCCTGACTTATATCCACATCGAGATACTCAGCAATTAATGTAATAAATATACCACCTCCTATTATACTGTGCGGTCTCATCCCCCTAGCCATAGCTGATAAATAATAACCCACATAATAAGGTATACTTACAGCGCTTTGTGGGTCTCGAATACACATGTGGTAAAATAAATCTTGCTCATTTACCTATTCCTTATTTTTACCTCGCCATGTAATCGAGTTCGCTAGAAACCTGTGAATTACTCTTAACTCAGCTCTATCTATATCCAAATAAGAGTAATTTCCCCCTTTAAATTGGTGATGGCTAGTCATTTGACTCCATACACCATGCGTATCAAAATTTTCATCAATCTTCCTACCATTTAATATCAACCCTCAACAATCGGCAGATGCTAGCTCCTCAGGCGTATATATACGTAAGGCCTGAGCCATGTCTAGTAGAGACATGTGGCGCATCGAACCTCCTAACAAAAATCTTATAAAAGTTCGATCGGTTAAACTAGCTACCCGATCATTTATTTCTATACTACACAATAATTCTTCACACCATACTTTATATACAGGTCTACGCATTTTGAATAATCGTACCCAATCTGTAAGACCCGAATATTTATCTTGCTTGTTTGTGTATTAAGACGTTCGAGATTGGGTTTCGCGGATTATTTATATAAAGTTTAAAATGCAAAAGAATCTGTTTCAGTTAGGTCGCGCGCCGCGCGGGGATTCGGCGCGCCGCGCCGTTTGCTGCTGACAGAATCCTTTGTTTTTAATTGGTTTAAATGAAGGGCAAATGGGTAAATTCACTTGAGGCCGGATTTGTGAGGCTTATGAGCTAGTTTGGATCAGTTTTGGATCCCATTCACATCCACTCATCATCTTCATCCATTTTTAGAGAGAGAGTAAGAGTTTAGAGAGAGATTGGAGGTTTTGGTGAGGAAGAAGCTCGAATCGTTCAAAGTCTCGGGTTTTAAAGTTGTTCCTTTCGTTCTCGGCTACACGGTGATAGTATTGGTAAGCTCAAACTCCGAATTTCAATTATTTAATTTGATATTCAAGTTAGGGTTTTGAGTTAATTAGTTGTAAAACCTCTTAGATGATGAAATGGGTTTATGGTGACTAGTTATTCTTGTCACTTGGCGGGTTTTGGGTTGATTGACGATTTGGCCTTGATTAGGCTTTAATCTTGGGATTTATCACTTGGATTAGTGATTATGGAAGTATTGGAAACCATTTAGGGTATTTGGTTGACTAATTGTGACTTTGGGTCAAACTAGGGTTTGGTAGTGATTATGACCCATTTGGTGACTTAATGAGGTTTATGAACTTAAAATGGATTAAGTTGAAGTATAAGACCGAGTTAAATGTGTTTTGGTGTCAAAACTTATAAAGGACGAGATTTTGACCTTTATGGGTCAAAATTAGGGTTTAAGTGTCAAAATGGGTATGACACGTGTTTGGCACTTGTGTCCGGGTTTAATTGGCATATTATGACCATTCTCACTTGCGTTAGTGATTATTGGTTAGTTTGGGCACGGTTTGTGCTCGGAAGTGCATTTGGGTCAAAATTGCACTAAGTGGCGAATTGGGTTGGTTTGTAAAATCCATCCTAATTGTATTGTTGTAATTGTGTTAATGGAATAGGTATTTTCCATTGGCGAGTTGCGGATCACTTGGAAGCTTTCTTCAAGACTTCAAGGTGAGTGATATTATCCTATGTACATATGTATGTGTAGGATGGGTGCGGGTCGGGTGAAGTGAATCTCGGCTATAGAGCTCACTTCACATGTAGGTGGACTTGATGGACTTTTGTATAAGTCCAATTGGCACGGTTGTGCGTTTTGGTTGACCATCTTTGGCGAAGTACACGTTCGTGTGTACATTATCACACGTGATTGTGATTTGGATGTTGTGGCCCCGATGTGGTGGATTTTATAATCCCGTGACCGTGGGATTGAGTGGGAGAAGTGAATCGCGTGTGGTTTCGGATTCACGATGACGCGTGTAGTTTCGGTCATCTTATCAAATGAATCTCGTGTAGTTCGGATTCATGGTGACTCGTGTAGTTCGGTCATCTTATTGAGGTAGTAATCTCGTGTGGTTTCGGATTACTAAGGCTCGTGTAGTTCGGCCAACCTCGATGATGTGAAGATAGTAATCTCGTGTGGTTTCGGATTACTAAGGCTCGTGTAGTTCGGCCAATCTTCATTGTGGTATTTGGTTCTCGGTATTGGGTTAAGGTGTTAACCTTGTTCGTTTATATTGTTATATATATTAATGTATTGTTGTGTTGTAGCTAACCCTCCGGGTGTAGCCATTTGGAGATGTTCACTTTGTCGTTGGTGGACTCATATTTGTTGTTGTACCTTTAGCTTGATGCTTAGAGATTGTACGGTATGCTTAGTGTAGTTGCTTTATATTTGGATGCTACGGTATGCGGTATTTGTTTGTGTGGCGTATTCATTTTATACATATATATGTATGTAGTATATTATCATTCACTAAGCGTTAGCTTACCCTCTCGTTGTTGACTCTTTTTATAGATCGCATGTGGATTGGTGGCTCGGGTAAGCGCGAGGACTAGAAGACGTGCATAGTTGCTTTAGAGACTTGCTTTTGGATTGATTAGGATTGGGTAGCGTATCCCCAATCGCCATGCTCGGCTTTGTCTTGTATTAAGAGTCTTATGGTCTAAAATTGTATTTTTATACTTAAAGGGTAATTTGGGCACGTGTGGGCCCCACTTTGTAAAACTCGCTCAAACCTTAGTTATGTGCTAGGTTTACATATATTAATGTACGGTTAAAAGCGTTCTGGCTAAATGTGTCGGGAACTAGACAAACATTTTCGTTAAATTGACTTCCGGGGACAGCGGGCTGTCCAGGTGATTTGGCGCGCCGCGCGCCCACCTGGCGCGCCGCGCGAATGAACTGCACCAGAAATTTTTTTTTTTATGTTGTGAAAATTAACGGGGTTTTGACGTGGTTTGGTTTGGGTCGTTACAAGTGGTATCAGAGCATGGTCTAAGGGATTTAGGTGACTTGAGATAGGTGCCTAGACTTAGACTTGTGTGTGCTTAAATTGTTGCGGGACTTGTAGGATTACGGGTCGGTATTGGGTTTAGTTAGTGCCTTGTTTATAGGTTGACTAACGTTTATATTAGTAATGCGGATATTATTAATATGCTCTTGTGTTGTGATAGTAATTCTCGCGTGTGTTTGTACCGCGTAGAATTTTGGTTGTGTTTGTGTATATCATCGAGCGAGACGGTCGTTGTACTAACAAGTCGATGCGGCGTGTGTGCGTAATAAGAACTTGCAGACCTTATTACGGGTGCAAATCGTGTCTAACGAGTGATGTACGACGAGTGCTTAGCAAGATGGGTCGGGGTTGTGCGTGTTTACTTATACGTTCGTGATCTAATCGTTTTGCATTCCTTAGAATGGCGACGGGAAGTGGGATCGATACGAACGACGCGGAGTTTAACGCTAGAGTTGCGGCCGCCGTTGCGGAGCAAATGCGTGGGTTGGAAGAAAGAATGGAAAGGAAGTATTCCGAACTTCAAAGTAGTAGTGAAATGGAGCGTTATCTTAAAAGCTTCATGAGGACTAAACCCCCGATGTACGACGGAAAACCGGATCCTTTGGTAAGCACAACTTGGATTTCGGATGTCGAAGGGTGTTTTCGTACTATTGATTGCCCTCCCGAGAGGAAGACGAGACTCGCTACGAGTTTGTTGCGTGGTAGGGCAAGGGATTGGTTGGATGGTAAGATTGATCTTGTCGGTGGCGAGACGTTTATGGCCTTATCGTGGGACGAGTTTAAGGAGGAATTCTTTGAGGAGTTCCGGACTTCGGCCGATTTGTGGGAATTGCGTAATGAGTTGCGAAATTTGCGACAAGGATCTATGGAATTGAGTACTCTTAAGGCGACCTTTATGGCAAAGGCTCGTTTTTGTCCGGAGTATTTGGGGAATGATCGTTTGTTGATGGGGGATTTCTATCGGACCTTGAATGATGACTTGAAAAGTAAGATTAGTCGGGGTCAAGCGAAATCGTTTTCGGAATTATTCGACTTGGCTAGAGGTTTCGAGTCGTATTCACGATCGAAGAGGGGTGAATCTTCAAGTGAGAGAAGAGTTGTTTCTTATGGTGCTCCGAGTAAGAGGACTAAGGGTCCGAGTGTGAGCACGGGTGGTACGCGAACGGGTATATCGGATTCTAGTACGGCTAGATGTTACAATTGTGGCGTAAGGGGTCACAAGTCTTGGGAATGTTCGGTACCAAAGGGTGGTAGTATGGTGTGCTTCAATTGCCAAAAGGAAGGACATCGTAAGTCGGAATGTCCCAAGTTAGCGGGGACGGGTGCGGCGAGGAGACGTTAAGGTACGTTTAATTTTGATAAATATGTCTTTTGATAATTTATTAAATGCCGTTTGAGTTTGAGTTGCATGCCTTTGTTGTGCATGTTATGCTATGGGTGACGTTCCTAATGGAAGTACCCTAAGGTGATGTTTGATTGTCGGGCGAAGGGCGTAAGACTTGGTGCAACCAAGCGTTCCTTAGTATTTGGGGTATGTTTCTACCAAGCCACGGAAATGGTTTTAGTGTTCGATTGTTAAGCGCGTGTTCGCTTGCGTGTTGAAGTTGATGAACCACGAGGTTCGTCGGGTGATTGGAACCTTTGAGATCGAGTGTTTAAAATCTCGATGTGTGTTGGTAATGGAGTCTTTATGACGCGACATTAGGTGCCTCTTTTATACCTACTAGCGTGGTGTCGACTTCGATCGTGTTGTAGTTACATTGTACTTAGGGTACCGGGAGGAACCCTTAAGTACACGAGTGACTCGGTGAAATTGATAACTAAGCAATTGGATGATTGCGAGAGTATGGTTTGCGAAATCGTGGTACACTTTTCGTTTGAAGTGTCTAAGGATCATTTGAAATCCTTTGTGTGCTCGAGGTTAGAGCAAGATGTAGGATGGGTCGCGTGTACCCAATTGTTGGTAAAGTCTACCTTCGGTAGCATTGTACGGTTGTACAAATTGTGTTATAGGAACGTGGTTCCAAGTGGGGGAGTCGCACTCCCGCATGAGGAAGTTTTAGTGTGATATTTCGGATGATGCTTTTGGTAGATCCTGAAATTTCGTCGAGACCTAGTTTTGGTCAACTTGTGGTAGAGTACAATTTTGGTTAAATTGTACTTATGATATTGGATTGGAATTACCACTGAGGTGGTAATGTGGTAAATCTCGTTGAGAGATAATGGACGTGTTTGGTGAGCAAGGTGAAATCCTTCGGTTAAGGGAGGTGTGTGTCGGATTCTCTTTTGGGGAATCATTGTTTGGTACCTATGTCTGATATAGGTGGTTCTTGCTCGATTGTGGGGATGGTTAGTGGTATCCGTTAGGATTCACTATAGTGTAGCAGGGCGCGATGTTGCACTACTCGTTGTTTGAGGCCGAAAGTGCGTATGTGATCGATGAAGCATGATCTTTAGGGTCCGCTGACTTCATCGTGGTATTGATGATTTATGAAGCATGACCTTCGGGGTCCGCTGACTTCATTATGGTACGGTTGATTGATGAAGCATGATCTTTAGGGTCCGCTGACTTCATCATGGGAGTACGTGATCGGTGAAGCATGATCTTCGGGTCCGCTGACTTCATCCGGTGTTGAGATTGGTGAAGCATGATCTTCGGGTCCGCTGACTTCATCATGGTTGTGAATCGCGTGTGTTTTCGGATTCACGATGACGCGTGTAGTTTCGGTCATCTTATCGAATGAATCTCGTGTAGTTCGGATTCATGGTGACTCGTGTAGTTCGGTCATCTTATTGAGGTAGTAATCTCGTGTGGTTTCGGATTACTAAGGCTCGTGTAGTTCGGCCAACCTCGATGTTGTGAAAGTGAATCTCGTGTAGTTCGGATTCACAAATGACTCGTGTGGTTTCGGTCATTGTATTGAGGAGTGAGTCTCGTGTAGTTCGGATTCACAAATGACTCGTGTAGTTCGGTCATTCCTCCGGGATAGTGACTCTCGTGTAGTTCGGATTCACTATGGCGCGTGTAGTTCGGCCATTCCCGATTGTTGTTGTGGTGAAGGTAGTGAGTCGCGTGTAGTTCGGATTCACTAAGGCGCGTGTGTTTTCGGCCAGCCTTCGTGTTGTGTGATCTGTCGGTTGTTTTATACACCGATGGTGGGGTCGTGAGGACCATGTTGTGTGATTAGTGATGCGATAGCCGTGTTTCGCTCACATGTTGTTACGGGTGTGACGAAAGTCGATTTTGTACACCTTGGTTTAGCGTTGCCATCATCGTTTTGGACGTTATCGGTTTTAGCCGTTTGTTATGATGTTACGGTAGTTGCGCTTTGGTCGTATTGCGCACTACAAGGGATGTTAGTGGTTGGTGTTGTCCGTAAGGATTCGTTTGGTTCGTTCTTCATCGTTTCGGGTTGTTGACCTTAGGTTGAGACTTGGTTGCTTTTAGCGTTGTACTCGGTAATAGTACGCTAAGGGATTGATATCTCGGTATGAGATTGGTTGAGTTTTCCCGATGTTAGGGAATGAGCATGGTTTTAGTGCTCGGATGGTGATTTGAATAAATCGCGGGTGACGATTTAGTTGTGGAAGGCGATTCGTTGGGAAGGAATTGCTTAGGAAAGTCGGATTGGGACTTATGTCGAGGACCGTAGGGTGAGGTCCACTTGGTTAAGTGATGAGGATCACGAGGACGTGATCGAGTTTAAGTGGGGGAGAGTTGTAAGACCCGAATATTTATCTTGCTTGTTTGTGTATTAAGACGTTCGAGATTGGGTTTCGCGGATTATTTATATAAAGTTTAAAATGCAAAAGAATCTGTTTCAGTTAGGTCGCGCGCCGCGCGGGGATTCGGCGCGCCGCGCCGTTTGCTGCTGACAGAATCCTTTGTTTTTAATTGGTTTAAATGAAGGGCAAATGGGTAAATTCACTTGAGGCCGGATTTGTGAGGCTTATGAGCTAGTTTGGATCAGTTTTGGATCCCATTCACATCCACTCATCATCTTCATCCATTTTTAGAGAGAGAGTAAGAGTTTAGAGAGAGATTGGAGGTTTTGGTGAGGAAGAAGCTCGAATCGTTCAAAGTCTCGGGTTTTAAAGTTGTTCCTTTCGTTCTCGGCTACACGGTGATAGTATTGGTAAGCTCAAACTCCGAATTTCAATTATTTAATTTGATATTCAAGTTAGGGTTTTGAGTTAATTAGTTGTAAAACCTCTTAGATGATGAAATGGGTTTATGGTGACTAGTTATTCTTGTCACTTGGCGGGTTTTGGGTTGATTGACGATTTGGCCTTGATTAGGCTTTAATCTTGGGATTTATCACTTGGATTAGTGATTATGGAAGTATTGGAAACCATTTAGGGTATTTGGTTGACTAATTGTGACTTTGGGTCAAACTAGGGTTTGGTAGTGATTATGACCCATTTGGTGACTTAATGAGGTTTATGAACTTAAAATGGATTAAGTTGAAGTATAAGACCGAGTTAAATGTGTTTTGGTGTCAAAACTTATAAAGGACGAGATTTTGACCTTTATGGGTCAAAATTAGGGTTTAAGTGTCAAAATGGGTATGACACGTGTTTGGCACTTGTGTCCGGGTTTAATTGGCATATTATGACCATTCTCACTTGCGTTAGTGATTATTGGTTAGTTTGGGCACGGTTTGTGCTCGGAAGTGCATTTGGGTCAAAATTGCACTAAGTGGCGAATTGGGTTGGTTTGTAAAATCCATCCTAATTGTATTGTTGTAATTGTGTTAATGGAATAGGTATTTTCCATTGGCGAGTTGCGGATCACTTGGAAGCTTTCTTCAAGACTTCAAGGTGAGTGATATTATCCTATGTACATATGTATGTGTAGGATGGGTGCGGGTCGGGTGAAGTGAATCTCGGCTATAGAGCTCACTTCACATGTAGGTGGACTTGATGGACTTTTGTATAAGTCCAATTGGCACGGTTGTGCGTTTTGGTTGACCATCTTTGGCGAAGTACACGTTCGTGTGTACATTATCACACGTGATTGTGATTTGGATGTTGTGGCCCCGATGTGGTGGATTTTATAATCCCGTGACCGTGGGATTGAGTGGGAGAAGTGAATCGCGTGTGGTTTCGGATTCACGATGACGCGTGTAGTTTCGGTCATCTTATCAAATGAATCTCGTGTAGTTCGGATTCATGGTGACTCGTGTAGTTCGGTCATCTTATTGAGGTAGTAATCTCGTGTGGTTTCGGATTACTAAGGCTCGTGTAGTTCGGCCAACCTCGATGATGTGAAGATAGTAATCTCGTGTGGTTTCGGATTACTAAGGCTCGTGTAGTTCGGCCAATCTTCATTGTGGTATTTGGTTCTCGGTATTGGGTTAAGGTGTTAACCTTGTTCGTTTATATTGTTATATATATTAATGTATTGTTATGTTGTAGCTAACCCTCCGGGTGTAGCCATTTGGAGATGTTCACTTTGTCGTTGGTGGACTCATATTTGTTGTTGTACCTTTAGCTTGATGCTTAGAGATTGTACGGTATGCTTAGTGTAGTTGCTTTATATTTGGATGCTACGGTATGCGGTATTTGTTTGTGTGGCGTATTCATTTTATACATATATATGTATGTAGTATATTATCATTCACTAAGCGTTAGCTTACCCTCTCGTTGTTGACTCTTTTTATAGATCGCATGTGGATTGGTGGCTCGGGTAAGCGCGAGGACTAGAAGACGTGCATAGTTGCTTTAGAGACTTGCTTTTGGATTGATTAGGATTGGGTAGCGTATCCCCAATCGCCATGCTCGGCTTTGTCTTGTATTAAGAGTCTTATGGTCTAAAATTGTATTTTTATACTTAAAGGGTAATTTGGGCACGTGTGGGCCCCACTTTGTAAAACTCGCTCAAACCTTAGTTATGTGCTAGTTTTACATATATTAATGTACGGTTAAAAGCGTTCTGGCTAAATGTATCGGGAACTAGACAAACATTTTCGTTAAATTGACTTCCGGGGACAGCGGGCTGTCCAGGTGATTTGGCGCGCCGCGCGAATGAACTGCACCAGAAATTTTTTTTTTTATGTTGTGAAAATTAACGGGGTTTTGACTTGGTTTGGTTTGGGTCGTTACACAATCGTTAAAAGTAGAATTACTATACCTCTGTGTAAGTAATTCTCTAATCCGTTCGGCCAATCCTACGGCTTCTAACGGTTCCCATTCTATTACCCTAGGTACTTCAACAGCTTTAGAGTGAAGAGTGTGCAAGCCCCTTTGGTATTTTGGAATATCTATCCAACGTCTGTCTAATCTCAAGTTCGGGTGCAAATCTTCCACGTGCATATCTGAAAATATCATAACTGGATGAGGTATATCTTGTTTGTAATAGTTATCAACATCATGTTATTCCGCATTCTCAGGAGGAGCAATGCGAGCTTGGGATGAAGATTCACCCCTTTTAGTCTGCAAAACACATCAAACACAATTTTTGTGCATCCAAATATGCATTAGTGTCAGCAAAATCATCAATCAAAATAATTACAATGACATAATTTATATCAAACTTATGCTCATTTTCATATTTTTATCAAATCTACACCTTTTCAAATAAGCATATACGAAAATGTTCGCCAAGTTCATAAGCATTCAACTCAAATAACGTGTCAAAATAATCATTATTAGCAATTAAACAAGTTTCAAATGACATTATCTCTCAAAAATCAAGTTCATGAATTTTAGACTTAAAAAAGTCAACTTTAATTCTCAAAAATCCTGTTTAGGCTCAAAGTTTGGATCATTTAACTACCTAAATATGTTACATTACTTAATTTAGCAATAATTCATGACAAAAATCGGCCATAACCTATTTATATCAAAAAGCCCCAAATTGCTCAAGAACACAAACCCTAGATTACTCAAAATTTGAAGTTTAAGGCTTCTAATCATGTTAAATAGCATCACTCTAGGTTATGCAAGTATAATACACAAGCAATTTAAGCATAATTACACTAAAAAGCATCAAAATCGAATTGGGTATAAAATTGCTCAAGAATACTAATTTTCAGATTAAATGGTGTTTAGGTGTATAAATTTACCGTTTTCCTTGAGTAATTCCTTGATAGCATCCTTCTCAACATGATTTTGTGAAAGATTTGATGAAAAATGGTGAAAAAATACGATTTTTGTGTGTGTTTTTGGTTGCTTTTTCGCAGTATTTTTGTGTGTGGTGTTGGTAAACTGATCAGTTCTACGTTTTATTTTTTTTTCTGGAAATTTGATCCTCCGCGAGTCGCGGTGAAATTCCCCTTCAAATTCCGCGAGTCGCGGTGTTTAATTTTTTTTTCCTAAATCTTTAACTTATAAAACGAATATTAATTAATTTTAAAAATTTGTTTCCCTTGTTATTTAGAACGAGGTCATTTCAAATCGATGTCCTAGTCCGTCCCTCGACAAAATTTTAAAATTTGTCTATTTAAAGCGCGGTTTTAAAAGCAAAGATTTTTGGGTTTTTTAATATTTTTGGCATACTTTAATTCAATAAGATTAAAATAATGATAATAAAAGTTCTCGTCCCCCCCTCAGGTAAAGCAATTTCGGTTCAACGACCTAGTATTCCACTCACGACGAATTTTAAAAATCATATTTTTAACTTAGCGAAATAAAGTAAATTTTTGTTTTTAAATTCACACCAAACTTAAATTTAAAATGCATAAAATTAAAAATTCACACCAAACTTAAATTATAATTTTGTTTTTATACATACAAACTTATATTAAAAATATTAAATTTTCAAATATTTACAATTTTAAATATATTGATTTAATTTTAACAAGTTTACAATATTATTTTAATATTAATTTTAAAAACAAAGTAAAAATAAAATTAAAAATCTTTTTGGCTTTTATCCCACTTTAAGAATAAACGGTAAATTTCGCAGTGATGTAATAAATTTTTGTATGATATCAATAATTTCGGTCGCAAGAACCAGTAGTTGAAAAGGTTAATGAAGATAACACAGTTAAAGCTAAACCTTATGTTAAACCATACCAACCACCACTTCCTTACCCAAGTAAATTGAGAAAAGAAAGACTTGAAGCCGAGCAAATCAAATTCTTGGATATGTTTAAACAGATAAATGTAAATCTTCCTTTCATTGATGTAATTTCAGGAATGCCTAGATATGCTAAATTCTTGAAAGATCTAATCACAAATAGAAAGAAAATGGAAGAACTCTTGGCTGTTACTATGAATGCTAATTGTTCAGCAGTGCTGTTGAATAAAATACCAGAAAAATTATCAGATCCAGGAAGTTTCACAATTCCATATTTTCTGGGTAGTCTTACTTCAATAGAAGCATTGGCAGACTTAGGTGCTAGTATAAATTTAATGCCGTATTCACTATACGCTAAACTAGACCTTGGAGAATTGAAACCAACAAGAATAAGCATACAACTAGCTGATCGATCAATAAAATATCCTAGAGGGATAATGGAGAACATGCTAGTTAAAGTTGGTACTTTAGTATTTCCAGTAGATTTTGTTGTTCTGGACATGGAAGAAGATTCTCAAGTTCCTCTCATATTAGGAAGACCATTCTTAAACACAGCTAAAGCAATGATAGACGTGTTTGGTAAGAAATTGACCCTAAGTATAGAGGACGAGAGTGTTACCTTTTCAGTTGATAGAGCTATGCAACAACCACAATCTGCAGATGATACATGTTATTATATTCAAACTATAGATTCACATGCAGAATTGTTAGAAGAATTTCTAGAATTACAAGGAACAGGAGAATGTTCTTTAGGAGAAGGAACTGAACCAATTGATGAAACTGAAATGTTAGCTACACTAATAGCTAATGGATATGAACCAACAACAGAAGAAATTCAAATGCTAAAAGAAGAAGACAGATATCGATATAAATCATCGATAGAAGAACCTCCGACATTAGAGTTAAAGCCACTTCCAAACCATTTGGAAAACGCTTATTTACATGGTGAATCTGAATTACCTGTAATAATATCATCTTCTCTTACTGAAAATGAGAAATCACAACTCATTTCTATGTTAAAAGCTCATAAACCAGCCATTGCATGGAAAATTTATGATATTAAAGGAATAAGTCCTTCGTATTGCACACATAAAATCCTTATGGAAGAAGGTCATAAAACGTATGTGCAACGCCAACGAAGACTAAATCCTAATATGCAAGATGTAGTTAAGAAAGAAATTATTAAACTGCTAGATGAAGGTTTAATTTATCCAATCTCTGATAGTCCATGGGTAAGCCCAGTTCAATGCGTGCCTAAGAAGGGTGGCATGACTGTCATTACAAATGAGAAAAATGAGCTTATTCCTACTAGGACTGTAACAGGATGGCGTGTGTGTATAGATTATAGAAAATTAAATGACGCCACCAGAAAAGATCACTTTCCCTTACCTTTCATTGATCAAATATTGGAAAGATTAGCCGGAAACAGTTACTATTGTTTTCTAGATAGATTTTCCGGATATTTTCAAATTCGAATAGCACCCGAGGACCAAGAGAAAACCACGTTCACGTGCCCTTATGGTACTTTTGCTTACAAACACATGCCATTTGGACTTTGCAACGCCCCTGCAACCTTTCAAAGGTGCATGATGGCGCTTTTTCACGACATGATAGAAGAATGCATGGAAGTTTTCATGGATGACTTTTCAGTCTTTGGTGATACTTTTGAATCATGTTTAGTTAATCTTGAACGAATGCTTATTAGATGCGAACAATCAAATCTAGTACTTAATTGGGAGAAATGCCATTTCATGGTTAAAGAAGACATCGTTCTTGGACATAAGATCTCAAAGGAAGGAATTGAAGTGGATAGAGCTAAAGTAGATGTAATTGCTAAACTTCCACATCCCACCAATGTTAGAGGAGTTAGGAGTTTTCTAGGGTATGCCGATTTTTACCGACGTTTCATTAAAGATTTTTCTAAAATTGCCACTCCTATGAATAAACTCCTAGAAAAGGATGCTCCATTCGTCTTTTCAGATGAATGCATCAAATCTTTTAATATTCTTAAAGAGAAACTCACTAATGCGCCGATCATGATAACACCAAATTGGAATCTACCGTTTAAACTAATGTGCGATGCAAGTGATTTTGCAATGGGAGCCGTTTTAGGACAAAGGACTGAAAAACGATTTCAAACTATATATTATGCTAGTAAGACGTTACAAGAAGTACAAACAAATTATACAACTACTGAAAAAGAACTCCTTGCTATTGTCTTTGCTTTTGAAAAATTTCGTTCATATCTCGTTCTAGCAAAAACGGTGGTCTATACCGACCATTCTGCTCTTAGATACCTATTTTCGAAACAAGATGCCAAACCAAGATTAATCCGTTGGATCTTACTCTTACAAGAATTCGATATTGAAATCCGAGATAAAAGAGGAGCAGAAAATCTCGCCGCTGATCATCTTTCTCGTCTTGAAAATCCTGAATTAGAAGTTCTAAATGAATCGGCTATACAAGACAACTTTCCTGATGAATATCTATTGAAGATAGATTATAATGAAATTTCATGGTTTGAAGACTATGCAAACTACTTAGTTTGTGGATTCCTTGAGAAAGGATTGTCGTTCCGAAAACGAAAGAAATTCTTCAGTGATATAAAACACTATTTCTGGGAAGATCCACATCTGTTTAAAAGTTGTCCAGATGGAATAATACGCCGATGTGTATTCGGAAATGAAGCTAGTAAAATCTTAAACCATTGTTACACAGGACCAACAGGAGGGCATTATGGGCCTCAACTCACAGCAAGAAAAGTTTACGATGCTGGATTCTATTGGCCTACAATTTACAAAGACGCACACCTTCTTTGCAAATCCTGTGATGCTTGTCAAAGGGCCAGAAAAATAAGTCAACGTGATGAAATGCCACAAAATGTCATTCAAGTATGTGAAGTATTTGACATTTGGGGTATTGACTTTATGGGTCCATTTCCAAAATCTCATAATAATCTCTACATTCTCGTTGCCATTGATTATGTATCTAAATGGGCGGAAGCACAAGGTCTCCCAACTAACGATGCACGAGTTGTAGTCAACTTTTTAAAACGTCTTTTTGCAAGGTTTGGAACACCGAAAGTTTTAATAAGTGATCGGGGAACTCATTTTTGTAATAATCAACTTGAGAAAGTTCTTAAAAGATATGGAGTAACTCAAAAAATCTCCACCGCATATCATCCACAAACAAGTGGACAAGTTGAAAATACCAACCGAGCTTTGAAACGTATTCTAGAGAAAACCGTAGGATCAAATCCGAAGGAATGGTCCATTAAATTGGAGGATGCACTCTGGGCTTTTAGAACAGCCTACAAAACTCCAATTGGAACCACACCTTTTAAACTCGTTTACGGAAAAGCATGTCATCTTCCAGTAGAAATTGAACAAAAAGCATTTTGGGCTTTGAAGACATGTAATCTTGATTTACATGAAGCTGGACGTCTACGGTTAAGTCAATTAAACGAATTAGAAGAATTAAGACATGAAGCATACGAAAATTCGTTAATCTATAAAGAAAGAACGAAGAAATGGCATGATAAAAGAATCAGAAGTTCAAAAGAATTTAAAGAAGGAGACAGAGTTCTTCTTTTCAATTCACAATTCAAGCTATTTCCTGGAAAATTGAAATCAAGATGGTCTGGACCATTCATAGTCAAAAGAGTTTTCCCATACGGAACAGTAGAATTAATAAATTCAAATGGGATTGAATTTAAGGTTAATGGTCACAGAGTTAAACATTACATAGATAGTCCGATGGAAGTTGACAACGAAGTTAATCACAATTTCGATACCACAGCTAACTAAGTGTGGGGAGAATCAAGTTTTTAAAGGATAATATGTATTTCTGTTAGAGTTGGATTTTCTGTTTTCGTGTAGTTCTCGAAAATGGAACCCGAATGGTCTTTCCCTAGCAGACCCTAAAGAACTAGTCTTCTCCCCCCATTCTGAATTTTTATTTTTTTTTAGGTTTTTACGAAATGAAGACTTCCTGTGAATTAAACCATGGTCTAATGCTACACGCTTTGATCACTAAACGTAATAATGATACACTTCCAAGTGAAATAGTATCATTAATCAGAGGTAAATTGGACGGAGTAAGAAAAGAATCTAGATGCGAAGATAATAATTTACAATTTGGTAAAGGAAAATCAAAATCCGCAGCGAAAAGGAGAGCACGACACCTTGAAAAATGTCACAAATGCGGAAAATGGTCACACGAAGGTAAATGTTCAAATAATCAAACCTATTCAAATATCGAATTTGTTACTTTATGCAGAGACGGACCGTTCATATGTTTAGAAGAAAAAATGTTAAATGCTCGAGGCTACGCCTATGTAGCCATGGAAAACCAATTAGTCCGACTATCTTATGAGTGAGCTAGAGCATATCACTAAGAATACTATCTCACAGGTAAGTTTGTACAGTTTTCATTTTTTATTTTTATTTTTAACCTTTTGATAATAAACGCTAATTTGTTCGCTATAAAGTATTAAATTGGTATTCAATAAAATTAGGTCTTGTGACCAAAATTATTGATATCATACAAAAATTTATTACATCACTGCGAAATTTACCGTTTATTCTTAAGGTATAAATATCTTTAATCAATCAAACCCAAAATATTTCAAAAATTCGTCATGAGTTAAATTAGGTCATGGAACCGAAATTACTTTACCGAAAAGAGGGGCGCATATTTTTGATAATATTTGATTGATTAAAGTGGGATAAAAGCCAAAAAGATTTTTAATTTTATTTTTACTTTGTTTTTAAAATTAATATTAAAATAATATTGTAAACTTTTTAAAATTAAATCAATATATTTAAAATTGTAAATATTTGAAAAATTAATATTTTTAATATAAGTTTGTATGTATAAAAACAAAAATATAATTTAAGTTTGGTGTGAATTTTTAATTTTATGCATTTTAAATTTAAGTTTGGTGTGAATTTAAAAACAAAAATTTACTTTATTTCGCTAAGTTAAAAATATGATTTTTAAAATTCGTCGTGAGTTGAAGACTAGGTCGTTGAACCGAAATTGCTTTACCCGAGGGAGGGACGAGAACTTTTATTATCATTATTTTTAATCTTATTGAATTAAAGTATGCCAAAAACATTAAAAAACCCAAAAATCAATAGACAAATTTTAAAATTTTGTCGAGGGACGGACTAGGACATCGATCCGAAACGACCTCGTTCTAAATAACAAGAGAAACAAATTTTTAAAATTAATTAATATTCGTTTTATAAGTTAAAGATTTAGGAAAAAAAAAAAAATTAAACACCGCGACTCGCGGAGTTTAAAAGGGAGGAATACCGCGACTCGCGGAGGATGAAAAATCCAGAAAAAAATAAAACGCAGAACAGATCAGTCAACACACTCCACACCCACAAAAACTGCGAAAATACACACGAAAACACATCACAAATTCGTATTTTTTCACAATTTTTCATCAAATCTTTCACAAAATCATGTTGAGAAGGATGCTATCAAGGAATTACTCAAGGAAAACGGTAAATTTCTACACCAAAACACCATTTAATCCGAAAATTTAGTGTTCTTGAGCAATTTTATACCCAATTCAATTTTGATGCTTTTTAGTGTAATTATGCTTAAATTGTTTATGTATTATGCTTGTATAACCTAGATTGATGCTATTTAACATGATTAGAAGCCTTAAAATTCAAATTTTGAGTAATCTAGGGTTTGTGTTCTTGAGCAAAATTTGGGGCTTTTTGATATAAACAGGTTATGGCCGATTTTTGTCATGAATTATTGCTAAATTAAGTAGTGTAACATGTTTAGGTAGTTAAATGATCCAAACTTTGAGCCTAAACATGATTTTTGAGAATTAAAGTGGACTTTTTCAAGTCTAAAATTCATGAACTTGATTTTTGGGAGATAATGCCATTTGAAACTTGTTTAATTGCTAATAATGATTATTTTGACATGTTATTTGAGTTGAATGCTTATGAGCTTGGCGAACATTTTCGTATATGCTTATTTGAAAAAGTGTAGATTTGATAAAAATATGAAAATGAGCATAAGTTTGATATAAATTGAACATTTCATTGTAATTATTTTGATTGATGATTTTGCTGACACTAATGCTTATTTGGATGCACAAAAATTGTGTTTGATGTGTTTTGCAGACTGAAAGGGGTGAATCTTCATCCCAAGCTCGCATTGCTCCTCCTGAGAATGCGGAACAACAGGATGTTGATAACTATTACAAACAAGATATACCTCATCCAGTTATGACATTTTCAGATATGCACGTGGAAAATTTGTACCCGAACTTGAGAATAGACAGACGTTGGATAGATTATTCAAAATACCAAAGGAGCTTGCACACTCTTCATTCTAAAGCTGTTGAAGTACCTAGGATCATAGAATGGGAACCGTTAGAAGCCGTAGGATTGGCCGAACGGATTAGAGAATTACTTACACAGAGGTATGGTAATTCTACTTTTAACGATTGGGTACGATTATTCAACATGCGTAGACCTGTATATAAAGTATGGTGTGAAGAATTATTGTGTAGTATAGAAATAAATGATCGGGTAGCTAGTTTAACCGATCGAAATTTTATTAGATTTTTGTTAGGAGGTTCGATGCGCCACATGTCTCTACTAGACATGGCTCAGGCCTTACGTATATATACTCCTGAGGAGCTAGCATCTGCCGATTGTCGAGGGTTGATATTAAATGGTAGGAAGATTGATGAAAATTTTGATACGCATGGTGTATGGAGTCAAATGACTAGCCATCACCGATTTAAAGGGGGAAATTACTCTTATTTGGATATAGATAGAGCTGAGTTAAGAGTAATTCATAGGTTTCTAGCGAACTCGATTACACAGAGAGGTAAAAATAAGGAAAAGGTAAATGAGCAAGATTTATTTTACCACATGTGTATTCGAGACCCACAAAGCGCTGTAAGTATACCTTATTGTGTGGGTTATTATTTATCAGCTATGGTTAGGGGGATGAGACCACACAGTATAATAGAAGGTGGTATATTTATTACATTAATTGCTGAGTATCTCAATGTGGATATAAGTCGGGGGGGATTATTAATCAAAAACCAGAACCCCACGATACAATTGGTTTAAATGTATATCATGGTGCTAAGGTTTTGAAGAGGCGAAATAACGCCGCAGTAGCATATAATGGAAGACATCCACAGGTTGAGAGAAATCAACAGCCAGGTAATGTGGGAGGGGGAAATGAAATGACAGAAATGCAAAGGTTTATAGCTTCACAAGAGTATGAAAATGCTAGACATCGAGCATTTGAAGATTGGCAAGTTCATCAAAACCACATCATAGCTCATTGCCAACATATAGGTAGAAACAATATTCCTACTCCAAAGCCCGTATTTCCTCCCTGGTCTATAGAGATCCAACCACCGTATCCTACTTATAATCCAGCTGAAGCATTTTATAACACATACGGTTATGCATGGAACCCCTACTGGTATCAGTAACAACCCTAGTTTATTTAGTTTTATTTATTTTATTTTTGTAATGTTACTACATTTAGCACTTATGTTGATATTGTAATAGTTTTTATAATTTTCTAACTTTTATTATTAGATTTTAATAATTTTTGAATGTGGGGTAATATACCAAACTTCAAAAATATGTATATATGTTTGCAGTTTATCTTATGTACACAACAGTGTAAAACAACGCATTTTCAAAGACTGGCATTAAGTTCAGGAAATGCAACTAATTTTGACGACAAGATGCAAAATATATGTGAAATAATAACAAGACGGAATGAACAAATGATATGCACCATTTATCATTCAGCAAACAAACGCCAATATGTTTGGAAACTTTGGTAAAATTTAATCATTTTTCTACGCTAATCACCCTCAAATATTTAAATTGTTACTAATTTCTTGCAAATGAGGGCATTGCAAGATCTTAAGTGTGGGAAGGGGTTAAATTCTTTCGGATTTTAAAATTTTTACTTTATACACTTGGTTACCATTAGAAATACTAGTAAAGCAGTAGTTGTATTAGAATCTAGTGCTCTCTAATAATAAAGAACAGCCCTAGTCTTATATACTGACTACCCAATTCTAGTAAAAAAAATTTCAGAATTTTCAATTAAATGAACTCAAATTCATGTTTATACATATTTATGAATGATAAAACTAGGTGTTAACACCGAAATTATTGTTACCTCGGAAAGGACATAAATTGAGAAACAAACCAAAATATTAGAATTCATTTAAAATGGAATAGAGGAGAACAAAAAGGAAAAATAAAAGCCAAGTGTGGGAAAATTCACCAAGTAATTTTAAACATATGTCACATAATTATGTAACAAATAATTGAAGATACTTTTGTTTTGGACTAATCTAATCAGTTTTACCTGATTTACTGTAAGAAAGATGGATCTACACGATGAATCAATTCCATCATTAAAAGGAAGTAAAGACTTTCGAAAAAGAAACGCGCTTCTTGATTTAGGTCATGAAGTTGTCGTCCAGACCAGCTGTAGGTTGACGAAAAATCTAGAAAAGTAATCTCTAAAATCAGCAGGAAATCCACGGACCTCAGCATCAAACAGGGTCGCCAAGTGGTCAGACTTATCCTAACCATGAGAGGATCTGTCTTGTAAAATGGGAAGGACGCCGTGCAAATTAGCTGGATAAGACTAATGAATCAGATCCCCAGAAAGGATAATCTCCTAAAAGATCAAAAATCAGCTTTTAAGACTGATATTACTCAATCCTAGAGATTGACCTTAAAGATTGAGAATTACAAACTCATGGAATTCAATGATATCTAAACTCGAGCTTGAACGAGAAAATATTTTGATCAACAATTACAAACCGATTTGTTTTCTAAAAACCCATTTTCAATGCGTTCATTACCTTTGAACGTAAAATCCTAGAAATTAACCTGGAATTCATTAGGTCACCTGAACCAATTCGGGTGTCAACCGTAAGAACGGTGGTTACATAGCATGGTCAAAGACAGGACCTTGTGCCAGAACGAAAAATTATAAGGGTGAGCTTTACTATTGCTCCTACAAAGGATAGTAATTGCGTCCGACACATTATAGACCATAATTAAAAGCATGTCAAGGGACATTGCCTTAACAGTTGCTTGTTCAACGCTTTCCTTTACAACCGGACGGTAGTTTATCGAAAGGTAATATACGGAGCAAGTATACTGGACGTGTTGCTTTCCTAATACAAGGTTAGCAAGTGGGTGACACAAAACCGTAAGTTTTGAGCTAAAATTTTCAAATCTGAAACCCATCAAACCCACAAAAAGAATTTGCAAACACCGGTGAAGGGTTATTCCGGAAAACTTATCTAGGGTAAAAGCTAGATTTAATTTTCAAAAGATCAAATGTTTTCATAAAGATCCAATTTCCTTAAAAGATCTAAATGGTAGTAACGATGTGGTTTACAGTCCCACATGACTATAAAATTTAGATCTTTTAAGGAAATTGGATCTTTATGAAAACATTTGATCTTTTGAAAATTAAATCTAGCTTTTACCCTAGATAAGTTTTCCGGAATAACCCTTCACCGGTGTTTGCAAATTCTTTTTGTGGGTTTGATGGGTTTCAGATTTGAAAATTTTAGCTCAAAACTTACGGTTTTGTGTCACCCACTTGCTAACCTTGTATTAGGAAAGCAACACGTCCAGTATACTTGCTCCGTATATTACCTTTCGATAAACTACCGTCCGGTTGTAAAGGAAAGCGTTGAACAAGCAACTGTTAAGGCAATGTCCCCTGACATGCTTTTAATTATGGTTTATAACGTGTCGGACGCAATTACTATCCTTTGTAGGAGCAATAGTAAAGCTCACCCTTATAATTTTTCGGTCTGGCACAAGGTCCTGTCTTTGACCATGCTATGCAACCACCATTCTTACGGTTGATACCCGAATTGGTTCAGGTGACCTAATGAATTCCAGGTGAATTCCTAGGATTTTACGTTCAAAGGTAATGAACGCATTGAAAATGGGTTTTTAGAAAACAAATCGGTTTGTAATTTTTGATCAAAATATTTTCTCGTTCAAGCTCGAGTTTAGATATCATTGAATTCCATGAGTTTGTAATTCTCAATCTTTAAGGTCAATCTCTAGGATTGAGTAATATCAGTCTTAAAAGCTGATTTTTGATCTTTTAGGAGATTATCCTTTCTGGGGATCTGATTCATTAGTCTTATCCAGCTAATTTTCACGGCGTCCTCCCCATTTTACAAGACAGATCCTCTCATGGTTAGGATAAGTCTGACCACTTGGCGACCCTGTTTGATGCTGAGGTCCGTGAATTTCCTGCTGATTTTAGAGATGACTTTTCTAGATTTTTCGTCAACCTACAGCTGGTCTGGACGACAACTTCATGACCTAAATCAAGAAGCGTTTCTTTTTCGGAAGACTTTACTTCCTTTTAATGATGGAATTGATTCATCGTGTAGATCCATCTTTCTTACAGTAAATCGGGTAAAACTGATTAGATTAGTCCAAAATAAAAGTATCTTCAATTATTTGTTACAGAAATATGTGACATATGTTTAAAATTACTTGGTGTATTTTCCCACACTTGGCTTTTATTTTTCCTTTTTGTTCTCCTCTATTCCATTTTAAATGAATTCTGACATTTTGGTTCGTTTCTCAATTTATGTCCTTTCCGAGGTAACAATAATTTCGGTGTTAACACCTAGTTTTATCGTTCATAAATATGTATAAACATGATTTTGAGTTCATTTAATTGAAAATTTTGAAATTTTTTTTACTAGAATTGGGTAGTCAGTATATAAGACTAGGGCTGTTCTTTATTATCAGAGAGCACTAGATTCTAATACAACTACTGCTTTACTAGTATTTCTAATGGTAACCAAGTGTATAAAGTAAAAATTTTAAAATCCGAAAGAATTTAACCCCTTCCCACACTTAAGATCTTGCAATGCCATCATTTGCAAGAAATTAGTAACAATTTAAATTATTGAGGGTGATTAGCGTAGAAAAATGATTAAATTTTACCAAAGTTTCCAAACACATTGGCGTTTGTTTGCTGAATGATAAATGGTGCATAACATTTGTTCATTCCGTCTTGTTGTTATTTCACATATATTTTGCATCTTGTCGTCAAAATTAGTTGCTTTTGCTGAACTTAATGCCAGTCTTTGAAAATGCGCTGTTTTACCCTATTGTGTACATAAGATAAACTGCAAACATATATATATATTTTTGAAGTTTGGTATATTACCCCACATTCAAAAATTATTAAAATCTAATAATAAAAGTTAGAAAATTATAAAAACTATTACAATATCAACATAAGTGCTAAATGTAGTAACATTACAAAAATAAAATAAATAAAACTAAATAAACTAGGGTTGTTACTGATACCAGTAGGGGTTCCATGCATAACCGTAAGTGTTATAAAATGCTTCAGCTGGGTTATAAGTAGGATACGGTGGTTGGATCTCTATAGACCAGGGAGGAAATACGGGCTTTGGAGTAGGAATATAGTTTCTACCTATATGTTGGCAATGAGCTATGATGTGGTTTTGATGAAGTTGCCAATCTTCAAATGCTCGATGTCTAGCATTTTCATACTCTTGTGAAGCTATAAACCTTTGCATTTCTGTCATTTTATTTCCCCCTCCCACATTACCTGGCTGTTGATTTCTCTCAACCTGTGGATGTCTTCCATTATATGCTACTGCGGTGTTATTTCGCCTCTTCAAAACCTTAGCACCATGATATACATTTAAACCAATTGTATCGTGGAGTTCTGGTTCTTCGATTAATAATCCCCCCGACTTATATCCACATTGAGATACTCAGCAATTAATGTAATAAATATACCACCTCCTATTATACTGTGCGGTCTCATCCTCCTAACCATAGCTGATAGATAATAACCCACACAATAAGGTATACTTACAGCGCTTGGTGGGTCTCGAATACACACGTGGTAAAATAAATCTTGCTCATTTACCTTTTCCTTATTTTTACCTCGCTGTGTAATCGAGTTTGCTTGAAACCTGTGAATTACTCTTAACTCAGCTCTATCTATATCCAAATAAGTGTAATTTCCCTATTTAAATCGGTGATGGCTAGTCATTTGACTCCATACACCATGCGTATCAAATTTTTCATCAATCTTCCTACCATTTAATATCAACCCTCGACAATCGGCAGATGCTAGCTCCTCAGGCGTATATATACGTAAGGCCTGAGCCATGTCTAGTAGAGACATGTGGCGCATCGAACCTCCTAACAAAAATCTAATAAAAGTTCGATCGGTTAAACTAGCTACCCGATCATTTATTTCTATACTACACAATAATTCTTCACACCATACTTTATATACAGGTCTACGCATGTTGAATAATCGTACCCAATCGTTAAAACTAGAATTACCATACCTCTGTGTAAGTAATTCTCTAATCCGTTCGGCCAATCCTACGGCTTCTAACGGTTCCCATTCTATGATCCTAGGTACTTCAACAGCTTTAGAATGAAGAGTGTGCAAGCTCCTTTGGTATTTTGGATAATCTATCCAACGTCTGTCTATTCTCAAGTTCGGGTGCAAATTTTCCACGTGCATATCTGAAAATGTCATAACTGGATGAGGTATATCTTGTTTGTAATGGTTATCAACATCCTGTTTTTCCGCATTCTCTGGAGGAGCAATGCGAGCTTGGGATGAAGATTCACCCCTTTCAGTCTGCAAAACACATCAAACACAATTTTTGTGCATCCAAATATGCATTAGTGTCAGCAAAATCATCAATCAAAATAATTACAATGACATGTTCAATTTATATCAAACTTATGCTCATTTTCATATTTTTATCAAATCTACACTTTTTCAAATAAGTATATACGAAAATGTTCGCCAAGTTCATAAGCATTCAACTCAAATAACATGTCAAAATAATCATTATTATCAATTAAACAAGTTTCAAATGGCATTATCTCTCAAAAATCAAGTTCATGAATTTTAGACTTGAAAAAGTCCACTTTAATTCTCAAAAATCATGTTTAGGCTCAAAGTTTGGATCATTTAACTACCTAAACACGTTACACTACTTAATTTAGCAATAATTCATGACAAAAATCGGCCATAACCTGTTTATATCAAAAAGCCCCAAATTTTGCTCAAGAACACAAACCCTAGATTACTCAAAATTTAAATTTTAAGGCTTCTAATCATGTTAAATAGCATCAATCTAGGTTATACAAGCATAATACATAAATAATTTAAGCATAATTACACTAAAAAGCATCAAAATCGAATTGGGTATAAAATTGCTCAAGAACACTAAATTTTCGGATTAAAGGGTGTTTTGGTGTAGAAATTTACCGTTTTCCTTGAGTAATTCCTTGATAGCATCCTTCTGAACATGATTTTGTGAAAGATTTGATGAAAAATGGTGAAAAAATACGAATTTGTGATGTGTTTTCGTGTGTATTTTCGCAGTTTTTGTGGGTGTGGAGTGTGTTGACTGATCTGTTCTGCGTTTTATTTTTTTCTGGATTTTTCATCCTCCGCGAGTCGCGGTATTCCTCCCTTTTAAACTCCGCGAGTCGCGGTGTTTAATTTTTAATTTTTTATTTTTTTTCCTAAATCTTTAACTTATAAAACGAATTTTAATTAATTTTAAAAATTTGTTTCCCTTGTTATTTAGAACGAGGTCATTTCGGATCGATTTCCTAGTACGTCCCTCGAAAAAATTTTAAAATTTGTCTATTTAAAGCGCGGTTTTAAAAGCAAAGATTTTTGGGTTTTTAATGTTTTTGGCATACTTTAATTCAATAAGATTAAAAATAATGATAATAAAAGTTCTCGTCCCTCCCTCGGGTAAAGCAATTTCGGTTCAACGACCTAGTCTTCAACTCATGACGAATTTTAAAAATCATATTTTTAACTTAGCGAAATAAAGTAAATTTTTGTTTTTAAATTCACACCAAACTTAAATTTAAATCGCATAAAATCAAAAATTCACACCAAACTTAAATTATATTTTTGTTTTTATACATACAAACTTATATTAAAAATATTAATTTTTCAAATATTTACAATTTTAAATATATTGATTTAATTTTAACAAGTTTACAATATTATTTTAATATTAATTTTAAAAACAAAGTAAAAATAAAATTAAAAATCTTTTTGGCTTTTATCCCACTTTAACCAATCAAATATTATCAAAAATATGTGCCCCTCTTTTCGGTAAAGTAATTTCGGTTCCATGACCTAATTTAACTCATGACGAATTTTTGAAATATTTTGGGTTTGATTGATTAAAGATATTTATACCTTAAGAATAAACGGTAAATTTCGCAGTGATGTAATAAATTTTTGTATGATATCAATAATTTCGGTCGCAAGACCTAATTTTATTGAATACCAATTTAATACTTTATAGCGAACAAATTAGCGTTTATTATCAAAAGGTTAAAAATAAAAATAAAAAATGAAAACTGTACAAACTTACCTGTGAGATAGTATTCTTAATGATATGCTCTAGCCCACTCATAAGATAGTCGGACTAATTGGTTTTCCATGGCTACATAGGCGTAGCCTCGAGCATTTAACGTTTTTTCTTCTAAACATATGAACGGTCCGTCTCTGCATAAAGTAACAAATTCGGTATTTGAATAGGTTTGATTATTTGAACATTTACCTTCGTGTGACCATTTTCCGCATGTGTGACATTTTTCAAGGTGTCGTGCTCTCCTTTTCGCTGCGGATTTTGATTTTCCTTTACCAAATTGTAACTTATTATCTTCGCATCTGGATTCTTTTCTTACTCCGTCCAATTTACCTCTGATTAATGATACTATTTCACTTGGAAGTGTGTCATTATTACGTTTAGTGATCAAAGCGTGTAGCATTAGGCCATGGTTTAGTTCACAGGAAGTCTTCATTTCGTAAAACCTAAAAAAAATAAAAATTCAGAATGGGTGGAGAAGACTAGTTCTTTAGGGTCTACTAGGGAAAGACCATTCGGGTTCCATTTTCGAGAATTACACGAAAACAGAAAATCTAACTCTAACAGAAATACATAATATCCTTTAAAGACTTGATTCTCCCCACATTTAGTTAGCTGTGGTGTTGAAATTGTGATTAACTTCGTTGTCAACTTCCATCGGACTATCTATGTAATGTTTAACTCTGTGACCATTAACCTTAAATTCAATCCCATTTGAATTTATTAATTCTACTGTTCCGTATGGGAAAACTCTTTTGACTATGAATGGTCCAGACCATCTTGATTTCAATTTTCCAGGAAATAGCTTGAATCGTGAATTGAAAAGAAGAACTCTGTCTCCTTATTTAAATTCTTTTGAACTTCTGATTCTTTTATCATGCCATTTCTTCGTTCTTTTCTTATAGATTAACGAATTTTCGTATGCTTCATGTCTTAATTCTTCTAATTCGTTTAATTGACTTAACCGTAGACGTGCAGCTTCATGTAAATCAAGATTACACGTCTTCAAAGCCCCAAATGCTTTGTGTTCAATTTCTACTGGAAGATGACATGCTTTTCCGTAAACGAGTCTGAAAGGTGTGGTTCCAATTGGAGTTTTGTAGGCTGTTCTAAAAGCCCAGAGTGCATCCTCCAATTTAATGGACCATTCCTTCGGATTTGATCCTACGGTTTTCTCTAGAATACGTTTTAAAGCTCAGTTGGTATTTTCAACTTGTCCACTCGTTTGTGGATGATATGCAGTGGAGATTTTATGAGTTACTCCATATCTTTTAAGAACTTTCTCAAGTTGATTATTACAAAAATGAGTTCCCCGATCACTTATTAAAGCTTTCGGTGTTCCAAACCTTGCAAAAAGACGTTTTAAAAAGTTGACTACAACTCGTGCATCGTTAGTTGGGAGAGCTTGTGCTTCCGCCCATTTAGATACATAATCAATGGCAACGAGAATGTAGAGATTATTATGAGATTTTGGAAATGGACCCATAAAGTCAATACCCCAAATGTCAAATACTTCACATACTTGAATGACATTTTGTGGCATTTCATCACGTTGACTTATTTTTCTGGCCCTTTGACATGCATCACAGGATTTGCAAAGAAGGTGTACGTCTTTGTAAATTGTAGGCCAATAGAATCCAGCATCGTAAACTTTTCTTGCTGTGAGTTGAGGCCCATAATGCCCTCCTGTTGGTCCTGTTTGACAATGGTTTAAGATTTTACTAGCTTCATTTCCGAATACATATCGGCGTATTATTCCATCTGGACAACTTTTAAACAGATGTGCATCTTCCCAGAAATAGTGTTTTATATCACTGAAGAATTTCTTTCGTTTTTGGAACGACAATCCTTTCTCAAGGAATCCACAAACTAAGTAGTTTGCATAGTCTGCAAACCATGGAATTTCATTATAATCTATCTTCAATAGATATTTATCAGGAATTTTCAAGACGAGATTTTGAACTTCTAATTCAGGATTTTCAAGACGAGAAAGATGATCAGCGGCGAGATTTTCTGCTCCTCTTTTATCTCGGATTTCAATATCGAATTCTTGTAAGAGTAAGATCCAACGGATTAATCTTGGTTTGGCATCTTGTTTCGAAAATAGGTATCTAAGAGTAGAATGGTCGGTATAGACCACCGTTTTTGCTAGAACGAGATATGAACGAAATTTGCCAAAAGCAAAGACAATAGCAAGGAGTTCTTTTTCAGTAGTTGTGTAGTTCGTTTGTGCTCCTTGTAACGTCTTACTAGCATAATATATAGGTTGAAATCATTTTTCAATCCTTTGTCCTAAAACGGCTCCCATTGCAAAATCACTTGCATCGCACATTAGTTCAAACGGTAGATTCCAATTTGGTGTTATCATGATCGGCGCATTAGTGAGTTTCTCTTTAAGAATATTAAAAGATTTGATACATTCATCTGAAAAGATGAATGGAGCATCCTTTTCTAGGAGTTTATTCATAGGAGTGGCAATTTTAGAAAAATCTTTTATGAAACGTCGGTAAAAACCGGCATGCCCTAGAAAACTCCTAACTCCTCTAACATTAGTGGGATGTGGAAGTTTAGCAATTACATCTACTTTAGCTCTATCCACTTCAATTCCTTCCTTTGACATTTTATGACCAAGAACGATGCCTTCTTTAACCATGAAATGGCATTTCTCCCAATTAAATACTAGATTTAATTGTTCGCATCTAATAAGCATTCGTTCAAGATTAACTAGACATGATTCAAATGTATCACCGAAGACTGAAAAGTCATCCATGAAAACTTCCATGCATTCTTCTATCATGTCATGAAAAATCGCCATCATGCACCTTTGAAAGGTTGCAGGGGCGTTACAAAGTCCAAATGGCATACGTTTGTAAGCAAAAGTACCATAAGGGCACGTGAATGTGGTTTTCTCTTGGTCCTCGGGTGCTATTGGAATTTGAAAATATCCGAAAAATCCATCTAGAAAACAATAGTAACTGTTTCCGGCTAATCTTTTCAACATTTGATCAATGAAAGGTAAGGGAAAGTGATCTTTTCTGGTGGCATCATTTAATTTTCTATAATCTATACACACACGCCATCCTGTTACAGTCCTAGTAGGAATAAGCTCATTTTTCTCATTTGTAATGACAGTCATGCCAGCCTTCTTAGGCACGCATTGAACTGGGCTTACCCATGGACTATCAGAGATTGGATAAATTAAACCTGCATCAAGCAGTTTAATAATTTATTTCTTAACTACATCTTGCATATTAGGATTTAGTCTTCGTTGGCGTTGCACATACGTTTTATGACCTTCTTCCATAAGGATTTTATGTGTGCAATACGAAGGACTTATTCCTTTAATATCATGAATCTTCCATGCAATGGCTGGTTTATGAGCTTTTAACACAGAAATGAGTTGTGATTTCTCATTTTCAGTAAGAGAAGACGATATTATTACAGGTAATTCAGATTCACCATGTAAATAAGCGTATTCCAAATGGTTTAGAAGTGGCTTTAACTCTAATGTTGGAGGTTCTTCTATCGATGATTTATAGCGATATCTGTCTTCTTCTTTTAGCATTTGAATTTCTTCTGTTGTTGGTTCATATCCATTAGCTATTAGTGTAGCTAACATTTCAGTTTCATCAACTGGTTCAGTTCCATCTCCTAAAGAACATTCTCCTGTTCCTTGTAATTCTGGAAATTCTTCTAACAATTCTGCATGTGATTCTATAGTTTGAATATAATAACATGTATCATCTGCAGATTGCGGTTGTTGCATTGCTCTATCAACTGAAAAGGTAACACTCTCATCCTCTATACTTAGGGTCAGTTTCTGTAACGACCCGGAAATTTCCGACCAAATTTAAACCTTAATCTCTATAGGTTTCCGAGACGATAAGCAAAATCTGTAATTTTGAGTCTAGAAAGTTTGAAATTCATATTCGGTTGATCAGTTACCTTTTGACCAAGTCTGACGATTCACGAACAATTATTTGTAAATAGTTATGTGTATGTATGTGTATAAATAATAATTGATAATATAATTAATAATTAATATTAATATAATTATTATTAATATGTTTCTTTATATAATTCATATACTAATATTCAGTATAAAAGAATACAGATAAATATATGCAGAATATATATATGTACTCCTAAATTGATATATATATATACATATAATTATAGCCACATCATATAAATCTATATTATTATTATTAATTGTAATTATAATTATTAATTAGTATATATTATTTGATATCACGCGAATTGGAAGCTGAACACGTTACACATAACAATCACACTGTAACAAATTGATCTTGTCTATAAATCTGCTACAAAAACGAATCTTTGTACAGGATTAATCCAAATTTAGTTAGGGGTATGTGTCACTTTTATTTTTATTGTTTTCTTCTTAACGTTATTTGATCAGTGAATATCCTATTGTTATAAATCAAACCCAATTGCAGATCATTTTCTTAATCACTCTATAAACAACCATCTATTTATCTCTCTCTTTTCCTCTCTCACCGGGAATCACTCTAAACAACCACCTCAATTCGAGTATTTCTATTTCTGTTCTTGACTATTACGATTACAAGATCCAAACCAAACCCATTCGGGTTGGATGTCGAAACCCACTTCAACCATAGACAACAATCACCTTGTCTACTCGCCACTACAACTCATCGTGAATAAACAACTGCTATAAAGCTTCTACATTCTGTTTTGACCATAAACCATGAAGCCACCCTTCTTCTTTATCATGTAAACCACCATTTGAACCTTCATTAAACCCACCCTCGATCCACCATAAAAGTGCTACTGACGCTGTTTTGTTTAAACCGTTTCAACCACCTTGATTTGCAACCAAGAACCACCTTCTCACCATCGTGTACCATGACACCATCATCATCGTTTACTCGTTTTCTGTTGTTGTAGCTCGAACCACCATGGCACCATAACAGTCACCATCGTCATCTCTCTTTTCTTCTCTCTCTCTTCAAATCCTTATAACCGAGAGCCAAGAACAACTAATTTAACCAAACACCACGAACTACTAAATAAACACAACTGTTTTGGTTCCTGTCTCCCTACTAATCGTGAATCCTAACCACCACCTACAATCATTACGAAACCCATCACCACCCAACCGCCACCATAACCGGTTAATACTGCTGCCTGGTGTTTCTTTTTCTGTTTTAAACAATAAACGTGATTTTATGATGATGTTGAAGAACGATACGAGGTGGAAGAATGATGATGATGACTCGTTGATGAGGTTTACGGTTTAAAAAGAATGAAACGAATGATGATAATAAGTGTAGGAAATCCAGCTGTATTCTCCTTTTACTTTAATAGCCGACACTTTTATAAAGATCAAAAACTCTATTATAGATTGGGTCGAGTTTATTGATTGAGCTGAGAGGAAGTATGGGAACTGGATTGTCAGGTTAAAAATGGTTGGGGTATGACTATAAACAGAAAGACAGACTTGGTGTATTGGTTTAGAGTGTTGGGTGTGTTATTGAGAGGTCCTGGGATCGAACCATGGCGGCTACACAATATTTATTTCTTTTTATGTGTTGGGCCGAGAGGATTGTATTCAGTTGAGTCGTGATTATTTAAGTTGGGCCGAGGATTAATAAAACGATGGCCTGTTGGGCCAGATAAACTTTGGGCCCTTTCTTTAGTCTAGGTTGAGCTGAATAACGGTTAAAGTAATTCGGGTATTGACTTAATCAGGAATGAAACAGATAGACAGACGGTTTAGGGGTGTTGGTGTGGAATGGGAGGTCACGGGTTCGAACCCTGCATGTGGTTTAATTTTTTTGGAACTAATTTCATAAGAGGTAGTTTCTATTATTGTTATTATTATTATTATTGTTATTATTATCTTTATTATCTTTGTTATTATTATCATATATTTTCATAAAAATTATCATAACTATTTGTATCTTAATTAGTAATATTAAGTAGTAAAACTATTAACATTTTTATTATAATTAATATTACTCTAGTATTACTATAACTAATATTTAGTAAACAAAAGATTTCATAAATAAAAATAGGTATAATAACCATAACTTAAATATATAAACACTTTTCTTAGAATATACAAAATAAAATATATAATACATAATAAAGTATATAATTTATCAATATAAAATTTTTCACCAATAATAATATAATTATTGGTTCAATTACAATTATATGTATTAATGAAAATACAAATGATATAGGTTCGTGAATCGAAGACCAACCTTATACGTGTTCAATGATGTTATATGTATTTTTACTACAAAATACATTAGGTGAGTATATAGTTCCCTTTTAAACTCTAAATATTTTTGGGCTGAGAATACATGCGCTGTTTTTATAAATGACTTACGTTATGGACACAAGTGATCAAAAATATATTCTACGTTGAGTTGTACCACTGGCATACTTCTCTGTAGCTTGGTAACTAATATTTACAGCGGTATTGTAAACGCGAATCCTGTTGATAGATCTATCGGGCCTGACAACCCCAACCGGACTGGACGACCAGTATTCAACGGTTGCACAGTACTTCGTTTCGTGACTACACTTGGTACAGTGTAGTAAGATTTCATAATAAAGGGAATATGCGACGTGATTAAATGTTAAGTATGGTTACCAAGTGCTCAACCACTTAGAATATTTTTATTAAATGTTTACATATGAAATCTTGTGGTCCATTGTTATAACGCTGCTAGCATCAAACCTATATATCTCACCAACTTTATGTTGACATTTTAAAGCATGTTATTCTCAGGTATGAATTAAGTCTTCCGCTGTGCATTAGCTCAAATTAAGGATATTACTTGGAGTCGATCATTGCAATGAGACCAACTGTTGATAACTTCGTTCGGGAGGATTAGTTCGGGTTACTACAGTTGGTATCAGAGCGTTGGTCTTAGCGAACCAGGCCTTGCATTAGTGTGTCTAACTAGTAGCTGTTAGGATACATTAGTGAGTCTGGACTTTGACCGTGTCTACCTGTCAAAAAGTTTTGCTTATCATTTCTAGTCGTAAATTATTTGCTTATTATCCTTAGGGAATTGCCTGCTTATTATTCATAAGTCTAGACACGTCTTACTGCATCTAGTGCATCGATAGTGTATAGACAAAATTCATATCTTAGCATATCTGTTACTTTGGACTTTAGTTGACATCTTTTCAAAGATTCTCCGTAATTTACGGGATTTTGGTATTATATATACATATGTAAAGTATGTATAGAAGAATATCAAATCTAACTTCTATAATCTATTTCATACCAAAAATTCATTTTTCCGATTATACAAGATGGATTCCGCATCTAGTTCGAATTCCTCAGATTATGACGGCTATGCCGATATGGATTTTCATTCAAGCTCCGAAGGCAGCATCACCGGAATGGATCAACCAATCTCCCATCATCTATTCTGGATGAATTGGGGGTGGGTTCGTAATATACTAAGTCACTGGAGACATGAAGAGGGTGATCCCTTCCATCCACCAAATTGTCCTCTTGGCGATGAACCTGAAGCACTTACCGGCGAACCTGTTCGAGAAACCATTTTCTCTCTCATTTCTAGAGTATCTCGTCACGATTATATACTATCCCATATTTCAGATCTTGTTCATTTGCTCACTCCAACCACCAATCATCCCGGTGTACTAGCAGAAGTTAACGAACTTCGCGCTCGCGTGACGGCTTTGGAGAATATGGTGCGAAGGTTACAAACACCAGCAGCAGCACCAGCAGCATAATCCGTACCACCATCATCAACACCGACAGTACCCATATCACCCTCAACCACAACCGCGTCGTAAACCTCAACATCACAATTTGTACCTCGGATATCAACATCACACACCTCAATATCACTATCTGTACTTCGAGTATGATCTTCGTTTTACATATCATTCTATATCGATTATCTTCGCTTTACTTATCGTTCTATCTCATTTATCTTCGTTCGACATGGTAATTATGTAATCTTTAATGTTTTAGAGATCATGTAATCAAGTATTAACGATAAATCAAAAAATTTAATATCTTATTGACTCATTAAATCCATGATTACATCCGATGAAAATATATATGCAAGTATATTTTCATAAAGATTGTAATTAAAAATTCTTTTGTACAAACCGTTAATGATGAAAATATTTTAACGGGTGGGTAGTACCCGAGGAATATTTAGAATTCACATTAATAAGTTACACTGTACATTCTTCGAATCTGATTCAACGATCATTTACTATCCTACTTACAACTACCGATATACGTATCCGTTCACCACAGAATAACCATTTTTATTCAAATTTCATATTTGGATTTTTATCTATCAGAATCCAACAAGTGGCATAATGAAGAAAACATTGGATATGATAAAAATTTGTTAGAAACAAATGCGCTAATTAATTGAAATATTGTTAAGATTCCACGCTAACTGTTCCTAGCTAACTGTTCCCAGCTAACTATTAATTCCGTATTACATTTTATTTATTGCAATTTACATTCTCGCAATTTTATTTATCGTCATTTAATTTCTGTTATTTACTTTTATGCACTTTATTTTACGTACTTTAAATAACGGGACACGTACACAAGGTTTCGACCTATCATATCGACCCATCTATATATATATTTCGGAACAACCATAGACACTCTATATGTGAATGTTGGAGTTGGCTATACAGGGTTGAGGTTGATTCCAAAATATATATATACTTTGAGTTGTGATCGACACTGAGACCGGTACACGGGTCACGATACGTATTAATTATATATATTAAATTATATATGAATACATTGAACTGTTGAACTATTGGACCATTGGACAATTGGACTGATAGACTGCTAACTATGGACAAGTAAAATGAATTAAAATATTGATTATAACATATGAAACTAAACTAATCTTCAAGTTTGCCACTTGATTCTATCTTAAACCTCATTTGTATCTCAACGTTTACAATCCGCGTACAAACCTATCAGGATTCTTGAAAATACCTCAATCGAGAAGTTGAACCGACCGCACTTCATCTACAGAAGAAAAGATCTATACACATGAAAAACTCTTGAACCCAAAGTCATAGTTTAACACGTACCGCGACTAATTCTTTAGCATTTATTAGCAAAAACAACCTTACGATTCCTTTTCAAAGTAGCCAATTTTGTCACAGCTTCAGCAGAACAACTTCGACCTTTCATTCGAAAAAGTCTTATTATAACTTTGATATATACGATTGGTTTTCCTCATCGTTACCGGGAAACCTTTCATACTCCGCCATTTTATCATCAGCAATTAATCATCTAAAAACACAATTCGCCCAAAAACACCTCGGATTGATAATCGACGATTCAGATATGACTGCATTAAATGCAGAGGAAACAGTAAAACTTAAGATGGCCTAAATGGCCAAAAGTTTGATGATAAAGAAGGGAATGTTAGGAACGCTCGATAGAAAATTTAGTGCTGAAAAATGGATTGAGCTAACCGTGAAGGAAACAAAGAACAAATACAAGGAATGAACCTGCCTTCAAATAATGCAAATGATTCAGTGTCTGTTGAAACCGTCAGTATGAACCCTACTCCTTATTCTAAACTTTTTCAGATAATATTATTCATCATCATCTTATCTTAGATATTATAAGATATCTTCATATTTTCCGCTATACATATTCTCCATATTTCTAAAGATATTTTCACAACTATTCCTATCTGCAATCATCTATCTCCCCGTAATATCTGCGTTACAACATAAAAGAAACTGTGTTAGTTTCTAAATTCTGAAATCTTCAAGTTTAAAATATGAATGTTTTGAAGCAGTATTGGGAACTGATGCGTGAATTAGTATAATATAATGAAACTTGATCAACTTCATTATATTACAGTAAGTCATGTTGCGTTTCTAATGGAATGTGATGATTCACAGTACCATCATTATGTGCCATGTTACACGGCTCTTACAATCTATCCAATCTCTAAACATATCAAGAAAATATTCTCTTGATGATTCGGTCTTTTCCAGGATATTCTGGTAATTTGACAAATCAAAAATCGTGCCATTACCAATTCTCTCTTAGGACATTAACTATATTCATTTCGAATTTCATACCTACGAATTCCGGACCATTACAAAAGATGCTTAGTTGAAAAGGAGGAAAAGAAAAAGAATGAAGCTCCGAAATAGAAATTGAGGTATAAATCGCAGTAAATGGAAGAGAGTATTAACAGTGGATGATAATGATTATAGAAAACAAAAGCAAGGACATCGAAGTATAAGGGAAGATATAAAACCCAATAATCACCCAGAAACTACAAACCATGTATATCAATACGTATTGCGATGTAAAGACACGGGAGAATAAGAAACATTATAATTCCAAGAAAATCATAAAAGTGAATAGATTCTTCTGGCGGCAAATGAAAAAGAAGAATGAAAGATATGAAGGTTAGAAGTATAATAAGAATCAGGATTGGATGGAACATATTAAGAATGAGTAGAGGAAGAAAGAATAAAAGGTGTGGAGAATAAGGAAAACGAATGGGGTGGATTTATAGCAATACATCCGACAGAGAAATCAGGAACAGATTATTGCATTAATTAAAGAAGATTTTGATTTTCTAAATCGCCGAAGAACCAAATCTTATTACGTAAGATTTTCTTTAAATCCCTTAAATCCCGGAAATCAACAGTAACCACGTCATCAGTTAAAACAATTTCATATTTACCCATTTCACTCTTTTGTGATAGCTTCACTCGTACGCTTCACATGATCGAATCATTTTATCCATATCTTCCAATAAATGATAAAACTCTATTATTACCTCATATTCGTCATGAAAACATTCCTATTATTATTTATGACAACCTCTACCAAATTTCGGGGACGAAATTTATTTAACGGGTGGGTACTGTAACGACCCGGAAATTTCCGACCAAATTTAAACCTTAATCTCTATAGGTTTCCGAGACGATAAGCAAAATCTGTAATTTTGAGTCTAGAAAGTTTGAAATTCATATTCGGTTGATCAGTTACCTTTTGACCAAGTCTGACGATTCACGAACAATTATTTGTAAATAGTTATGTGTATGTATGTGTATAAATAATAATTGATAATATAATTAATAATTAATATTAATATAATTATTATTAATATGTTTCTTTATATAATTCATATACTAATATTCAGTATAAAAGAATACAGATAAATATATGCAGAATATATATATGTACTCCTAAATTGATATATATATATATACATATAATTATAGCCACATCATATAAATCTATATTATTATTATTAATTGTAATTATAATTATTAATTAGTATATATTATTTGATATCACGCGAATTGGAAGCTGAACACGTTACACATAACAATCACACTGTAACAAATTGATCTTGTCTATAAATCTGCTACAAAAACGAATCTTTGTACAGGATTAATCCAAATTTAGTTAGGGGTATGTGTCACTTTTATTTTTATTGTTTTCTTCTTAACGTTATTTGATCAGTGAATATCCTATTGTTATAAATCAAACCCAATTGCAGATCATTTTCTTAATCACTCTATAAACAACCATCTATTTATCTCTCTCTTTTCCTCTCTCACCGGGAATCACTCTAAACAACCACCTCAATTCGAGTATTTCTATTTCTGTTCTTGACTATTACGATTACAAGATCCAAACCAAACCCATTCGGGTTGGATGTCGAAACCCACTTCAACCATAGACAACAATCACCTTGTCTACTCGCCACTACAACTCATCGTGAATAAACAACTGCTATAAAGCTTCTCCATTCTGTTTTGACCATAAACCATGAAGCCACCCTTCTTCTTTATCATGTAAACCACCATTTGAACCTTCATTAAACCCACCCTCGATCCACCATAAAAGTGCTACTGACGCTGTTTTGTTTAAACCGTTTCAACCACCTTGATTTGCAACCAAGAACCACCTTCTCACCATCGTGTACCATGACACCATCATCATCGTTTACTCGTTTTCTGTTGTTGTAGCTCGAACCACCATGGCACCATAACAGTCACCATCGTCATCTCTCTTTTCTTCTCTCTCTCTTCAAATCCTTATAACCGAGAGCCAAGAACAACTAATTTAACCAAACACCACGAACTACTAAATAAACACAACTGTTTTGGTTCCTGTCTCCCTACTAATCGTGAATCCTAACCACCACCTACAATCATTACGAAACCCATCACCACCCAACCGCCACCATAACCGGTTAATACTGCTGCCTGGTGTTTCTTTTTCTGTTTTAAACAATAAACGTGATTTTATGATGATGTTGAAGAACGATACGAGGTGGAAGAATGATGATGATGACTCGTTGATGAGGTTTACGGTTTAAAAAGAATGAAACGAATGATGATAATAAGTGTAGGAAATCCAGCTGTATTCTCCTTTTACTTTAATAGCCGACACTTTTATAAAGATCAAAAACTCTATTATAGATTGGGTCGAGTTTATTGATTGAGCTGAGAGGAAGTATGGGAACTGGATTGTCAGGTTAAAAATGGTTGGGGTATGACTATAAACAGAAAGACAGACTTGGTGTATTGGTTTAGAGTGTTGGGTGTGTTATTGAGAGGTCCTGGGATCGAACCATGGCGGCTACACAATATTTATTTCTTTTTATGTGTTGGGCCGAGAGGATTGTATTCAGTTGAGTCGTGATTATTTAAGTTGGGCCGAGGATTAATAAAACGATGGCCTGTTGGGCCAGATAAACTTTGGGCCCTTTCTTTAGTCTAGGTTGAGCTGAATAACGGTTAAAGTAATTCAGGTATTGACTAAATCAGGAATGAAACAGATAGACAGACGGTTTAGGGGTGTTGGTGTGGAATGGGAGGTCACGGGTTCGAACCCTGCATGTGGTTTAATTTTTTTGGAACTAATTTCATAAGAGGTAGTTTCTATTATTGTTATTATTATTATTATTATTGTTATTATTATCTTTATTATCTTTGTTATTATTATCATATATTTTCATAAAAATTATCATAACTATTTGTATCTTAATTAGTAATATTAAGTAGTAAAACTATTAACATTTTTATTATAATTAATATTACTCTAGTATTACTATAACTAATATTTAGTAAACAAAAGATTTCATAAATAAAAATAGGTATAATAACCATAACTTAAATATATAAACACTTTTCTTAGAATATACAAAATAAAATATATAATACATAATAAAGTATATAATTTATCAATATAAAATTTTTCACCAATAATAATATAATTATTGGTTCAATTACAATTATATGTATTAATGAAAATACAAATGATATAGGTTCGTGAATCGAAGACCAACCTTATACGTGTTCAATGATGTTATATGTATTTTTACTACAAAATACATTAGGTGAGTATATAGTTCCCTTTTAAACTCTAAATATTTTTGGGCTGAGAATACATGCGCTGTTTTTATAAATGACTTACGTTATGGACACAAGTGATCAAAAATATATTCTACGTTGAGTTGTACCACTGGCATACTTCTCTGTAGCTTGGTAACTAATATTTACAGCGGTATTGTAAACGCGAATCCTGTTGATAGATCTATCGGGCCTGACAACCCCAACCGGACTGGACGACCAGTATTCAACGGTTGCACAGTACTTCGTTTCGTGACTACACTTGGTACAGTGTAGTAAGATTTCATAATAAAGGGAATATGCGACGTGATTAAATGTTAAGTATGGTTACCAAGTGCTCAACCACTTAGAATATTTTTATTAAATGTTTACATATGAAATCTTGTGGTCCATTGTTATAACGCTGCTAGCATCAAACCTATATATCTCACCAACTTTATGTTGACATTTTAAAGCATGTTATTCTCAGGTATGAATTAAGTCTTCCGCTGTGCATTAGCTCAAATTAAGGATATTACTTGGAGTCGATCATTGCAATGAGACCAACTGTTGATAACTTCGTTCGGGAGGATTAGTTCGGGTTACTACAGTTTCTTACCAAACACGTCTATCATTGCTTTAGCCGTGTTTAAGAATGGTCTTCCTAGTATGAGAGGAACTTGAGAATCTTCTTCCATGTCCAGAACAACAAAATCTACTGGAAATACTAAAGTACCAACTTTAACTAGCATGTTCTCCATTATCCCTCTAGGATATTTTATTGATCGATCAGCTCGTTGTATGCTTATTCTTGTTGGTTTCAATTCTCCAAGGTCTAGTTTAGCGTATAGTGAATACGGCATTAAATTTATACTAGCACCTAAGTCTGCCAATGCTTCTATTGAACTAAGACTACCCAGAAAACATAGAATTGTGAAATTTCCTGGATCAGATAATTTTTCTGATATCATATTCAACAGCACTGCTGAACAATTAGCATTCATAGTAACAGCCGAGAGTTCTTCCATTTTCTTTCTATTCGAGATCAGATCTTTCAGAAATTTAGCATATCTAGGCATTCCTGAAATTACATCAATGAAAGGAAGATTTATATTTATCTGTTTAAACATATCCAAAAATTTGGATTGCTCGGCTTCAAGTTTCTCTTTTCTTAATTTACTCGGGTAAGGAAGTGGTGGTTGGTATGGTTTAACATAAGGTTTATCCTTAACTGTGTTATCTTCATTAACCTTTTCAACTACCGGTTCTGTTTCCTTATCTTGTTCAGGTTGTGGTTCTTGTAGAGTAGGAATAGCTTCATCAGAAATTGCAGGTATTTCAGGTGGTTTAAGTGTTGTACCACTTCTTGTGGTAATGACTTTAGCTGTTTCATTTCGGGGGTTAGCATTTGTATTACTAGGTAGACTTCCAGATTTTCTTTCACCTATTAACCTTGCTAGGTTACTCACTTCTTGTTCCAAATTTTGAATAGAAGCTTGTTGATTTCTAAATGCTTGAGCATTTTGTTCATTAGTTTGTTTCTGAGATGTGAAAAACTGTGTTTGAGTTTCAACTAGCTTCGTCATCATATCTTCTAAATTTGGCTTTTTATCATTGGTTTGTGGTGGTTTGTTTTGAAAATTAGGTCTTTGCTGGTTGTAAGTATTATTAGATACTTGGTGATTACTTGGACCTTGTTGGTTGTTGTATGGAATATTTCGGTTATAATTCTGGTTTTGATTGTAAATTGGTCTTGGCGGTTGATAATTATTCTGATAATTATTTCCAGGCCTTTGGTTTAGATATGAAACATTCTCTCTTTGTTCCATTGTTAGTTCAATACTGAGACAATCTTTCGTCAAATGTGGTCCTCCACACTGCTCCCAACTAATTCGTATTGAGTGAATATCTTTAGTCATCTTTTCCATTCGTCTCTCGACAGCATCTATCTTTGCGAAAATGGAATCTAAGTCATGGCTAGAATCGACTCTAGCTGCTTTAGATGATCTAACGATATCTTTTTCTTGGTGCCACTCATGTGAGTGGGAAGCAGTGTTATCAATAATTTTGTAAGCATCAGTTTCGGTTTTCTTCATAATGGAACCACCAGCTGCTATATCTATGTCTTTTCTTGTAGTGATGTCGCATCCGTGGTAGAATATTTGTACTATTTGACAGGTGTCTAAACCATGTTGCGGACATCCTCTCAATAACTTTCCAAATCTTGTCCATGCCTCATATAGAGTTTCATTTGGTATCTGTGTGAACGTAAAAATTTCTCCTTGAAGTCATACGGCTTTAGATGCCGGAAAGAATTGTTTAAGAAATTTTTCAACTAAAACGTCCCATGTATCAATCGCCCCTTCAGGTAACGATTCCAACCAATCTTTGGCTTCTCCCTTTAAAGTCCCGGGAAATAACATGAGATATATCTGTTCATCTTCAACTTCTCTTATTTTAAATAGTGTGCAGATCCTATTAAAGGTACGAAGATGTTCATTTGGATCTTCCTTCGGCGCACCACTAAATTGGCATTGATTAGTCACCATATGTAGAATTTGTCCTTTGATTTCATAATCTGGCGCATTAATGTCTGGATGAGTAATTGCGTGACCTTGGCCAGTGCGTTTAGCTCTAATTCGGTCTTCCATACTTAGAGGTTCCAGATTTTCCATGATTGAATTTGTTGAATCTGAATCACTAGAGGATTCTGATTTAATGGTTCGTTCCTCAACAATCTCTGTTTGAATGATTGGTGGTTCCGGAGGAAAAATTAATGGTTCAGGATCTATGAATCGTCCCTGAATATTCTCCGGATTCTCAATTGTGAGGTCGGGTTCAAAAAATGGATTATCGGAAATTTGAATTGGAGTACTTGGTCGACTGGATGACGATTCTAAAGAAAAATCAACGGCGACAATATTAGCTAGATGTCTTGATCGAGTTACAGGTGGTGAACGTTTTGCTCGGTGCATTCACTGAATATCCTATTAGTTTTTAAAAGGAAAGAAAAATTATATAAGTTATCCAATTAATAGACTTTTCTGATTTTGCCCACGTTTCGAATAGCCAAAAGATGCAGCAGAGGGGCAGGATTCGTTTGGTTTCAATATAATTGAGTATTGTTTGTCTCCAATAACCTGGTCCACGTACAAATCCAACTATTACTACGAACCAGAAAATTTTGATGTCTATCAATTTAACCACTTAAAATAAATTTTCGTAATTTTAAGAAATTTAGATAAGAAGTAGAATAAAAATCTATGTCCTAAAACTAGAATGGCGAGAAATAAGAAAGAAAAAGAGCGCGACGAAAAAGGTCGAAAAAGAAAAGGGTTGAAAAATAAAAGGCGGCAAAAAATAAGAAAGAAAAAGAAAATGACTATAAAACTTTAAAACACTCGACTAACCCAACCTTATTACTATCACTAACTTAAAATTAAAATTGCAAATTGAGATTACTAATTGGAGTGATAATTGATACATAGGTAAAAGGCGTCGAAAAATGAAAGTAAGAAAGTAGCGCGTCGAAACTTAAAAAGGAACTAAAAACTAAGAATTAAAAGCTGCGTCTAAAAATATTAAAGCTTAAAGTAAAACTATATCCCAAATGGCAATATCTTAAAAAGGCACTGAAATATAAAAATGGCGTCGCAAAATTCTAAAGCACCTAAATCTTAGTTTAAAGAAAAAGCACTTAAGGGATTTTACGGCAAATCCTAAAAATTTAGAAATAAAAATAACTATGGCAAAAACTAAGTCTTAAAACTAAATACGAGCGAAAAATACAAAAGTTACGCTAAAACGAATAAAAAGGGACAAAATATAAAAATACACTAAAAGTTGTAAAAATGTACAATTTTTATAAAAATATTATTTTTATATTATTTATTTATTAAAACTATTAATTTTATAATTTAATTAAACTAATTAAACTAAATATTACAAATTAATTAAAACTTAAATTAAATACTAAATGAATTAAATATTTAACCCTAAATACAAATTAATTAATAATAATAAATAATACTCCGTAATTAATGCAAGATTAGGGTTCGGTCAGGCGCGTGTCAGGGTGGCTCCGCGAGTCGCGGTTCCACCTGGCAACAAACTCCACGAGTCGCGGGATTTGAAATTTCAGATAAGGTGCTTTCGTTTGACAGGTTTCGGTTTTTAATATTTATATTTTTTTATTTTTCTGTTTTTATTTTTCGGTTTTTGATTTTATGTTTAAAATAAACACAAAATATTTAAATAAAACTTATATTTTTATAAAATAAAAATAAAGAAACTTTATAAAACTTAAATATTTAACAAACTCTTAAAAATATTTATATTTTTGTTTTTCTTTTTATATTTTCGAATATTTAAAACGTATTTTTACAAAAACGTATTTTTATAAAAGTAAACTAATTTTTTTTTTTTTTTTATATAGCGTTGCGCTTCCGGCTTTTAAGCTAGATTTTAAAATCCCCGGCAGCGGCGCCAAAAATACTTGATGTTAAAGCTAAGGGGTATAAAATACTATTAAATTTTAGCAGGAAAAACTATTAAATACGATACAATTTTACACAAGATATTTATTTATTTATAGAATGGATATACTTAAACCTTGCTACAACACTTATAGGCAGTGTACCTAATCGTACAGTAGTGTAGTTTTTAGTAAGTTCGGTTCGTTCCACAGGGAAAAATCTTTTAAACAAAGCTTAACGCTATATTAGTTTTGATTTATAAAAATACAAATATATAAATAAGTAATATTATTATTATAAAGGGGGGGTTTTTACCGTTTAATGACTGGTTTGTCGATTTTAAAACTTTAGTCGCAGTTAAAACCTAATGTAAAATATTAAAAATAAATATAACTTAATTTAAAGCGTAAAGCAAATAACGATAAGGAAATTGCGATAAATAAAAGTGCGATAAAATAAAATTGCGATAATTAAAAAGTACGATAATTAAAAGTGCAATTAAATACAATGACAATAAATAAAAGTGCGATAATTAGAAGTGCAATTAAATATAAAATAAAGGAAATTAAATATGAAATAAAAGAATTATGCTTATTTAAACTTCCGTAATCCTGATGTTTGACGTGTTGATTTTAGTTTTATGCCCATGGGTTAATTGTCCTTTGTCCTGGATTATTTAATATGTCCGTCTATTTTTTGTCCATAACAGTCCATCAGTCATAAATATAAAGTGCGAGTATCCTCGTCAAATTATCCTTATACCCGAAGTCAAATATTCCAACTAATTGGGGACTTAAACTGTAACAAGGTTTTAATACTTTGTTATCAATTACACCAAGTGTCCTTGTATATAATTTCACCCCTGTTTTAATAATTCTAGTGGCTATTAATCCATTCCCGTGTCCGGTTAAATGAACGATTATTCGTACATATAAATACCCCGCCCATCGTGTCCGATCGAGTGTATATGGTTATTTATAGGGACGTCCAATTGTAAATCTTTATATTAAAATTAACAAACTATCATTTAGTTAAACAAATATAAAGCCCATTAATAGCCCATAGTCTAATTTCCACAAGTGTCGTTCTTTTGTCCAAACCTCAATTATGGTACAAAGTCCAATTACCCAATTTTAGTAATTAGCCCAACATCATGATTACTTCGTCTTAAATAAGCATAATAATAACTTAGCTACGAGACATTAAATTAAAAAGGTTGAACATAACTTACAATGATTAAAAATAGCGTAGCGTTACACGGACAGAATTTTGACTTACGCCCTTACAACATTCGCTAACATACCCTTATTATTAGAAATTAAAATTAAAATTAAAATTAAAATTAAAATTAAAATTAAAATTAAAATTAAAATATAAATTATATATATAATTTACGTATGATGAAGAAGGAAAAAGATGATTAAAAACGATCAAAATGCGTTGGCTTTTATAGGCATTTTTGTCCAGGGAGGCTCCGCGAGTCGCGGTATTTTTTCACTACAAACTCCGCAACTCGCGGAGTTTGCTTTTACAGCTCACACAAGTTTGGATCTTCTTTGCCGACGGTTTATTATATAAATATAATATATATAATTTATATAATTAATTATATATTATATTATATTTATATACATAGTTAACTTGTAATTTTTAGTCCGTTGCGTCGAGCGTTGAGAGTTGACTCATGTCCCGGTTCCGGATTTTCGAACGTCCTTGCGTACAATTTAATATCTTGTACTTTACGTTTTGAATCTTGTACTCTTGTAATTTCGAGACGTTTCTTATTAATAATTGGAACCTCGTTGATTGTATTTTGTACTTTTGAGCTTTTTGGTCGTTTGCGTCTTCAATTTGTCGAATCTGTCTTTTGTCTTCACCTTTTAATATTTAAACGAATATCACTTGTAAATAGAACAATTGCAACTAAAAGCTTGTCTTTCTTGAGGAATAATGCTATGAAATATATGTTCGTTTTTAGCATTATCAAATATTCCCACACTTGAGCGTTGCTTGTCCTCAAGCAATATAGTCTTGAAATATACTAGAATCACTTCTTTATTCTTCACACTTTGTACATCAGTGATTTCTATACGGCGGTATAAACAATGGTAGTAACGATGTGGTTTACAGTCCCACATGACTATAAAAATTTTGATCCGTTAAGGAAATTGGATCTTTATGAAAACATTTGATCTTTTGAAAATTAAATCTAGTTTTTACCCTAGATAAGTTTTCCGGAATAACCCTTCACCGGTGTTTGCAAATTCTTTTTGTGGGTTTGGTGGGTTTCAGATTTGAAAATTTTAGCTCAAAACTTATGGTTTTGTGTCACCCACTTGCTAACCTTGTATTAGGAAAGTAACACGTCCAGTATACTTGCTCCGTATATTACCTTTCGATAAACTACCGTCTGGTTGTAAAGGAAAGCGTTGAACAAGCAACTGTTAAGGCAATGTCCCCTGACATGCTTTTAATTATGGTCTATAACGTGTCGGACGCAATTACTATCCTTTGTAGGAGCAATAGTAAAGCTCACCCTTATAATTTTTCGGTCTGGCATAAGGTCCTGTCTTTGACCATGCTATGCAACCACCGTTCTTACGGTTGACACCCGATTTGGTTCAGGTGACCTAATGAATTCCAGGTGAATTCCTAGGATTTTACGTTCAATGGCAACCACCGTTCTTACGGTTGACACCCGATTTGATCAAAATATTTTCTCGTTCAAGCTCGAGTTTAGATATCATTGAATTCCATGAGTTTGTAATTCTCAATCTTTAAGGTCAATCTCTAGGATTCAGTAATATCAGTCTTAAAAGCTGATTTTTGATCTTTTAGGAGATTATCCTTTCTGAGGATCTGATTCATTAGTCTTATCAAGCTAATTTGCACTGTGTCCTCCCCATTTTACAAGACAGATCCTCTCATGGTTAGGATAAATCTGACCACTTGGCGACCCTGTTTGATGCTGAGGTCCGTGGATTTTCTGCTGATTTTAGTGATGACTTTTCTAGATTTTTCGTCAACCTACAGCTGGTCTGAACGACAACTTCATGACCTAAATCAAGAAGCGCGTGTCTTTTTCAGAAGACTTTACTTCCTTTTAATGATGGAATTGATTCATCGTGTAGATCCATCTTTCTTACAGTAAATCGGGTAAAACTGTTTAGTTTAGTCCAAAGTAAAAGTATCTTTAATTATTTGTTACAGAAATATGTGACATATGTTTAAAATTACTTGGTGTATTTTCCCACACTTGGCTTTTATTTTTCCTTTTTGTTCTCCTCTATTCCATTTTAAATGAATTCTAACATTTTAGTTTGTTTTTCAATTTATGTCCTTTCCGAGGTAACAATAATTTCGGTGTTAACACCTAGTTTTATTGTTCATAAATATGTATAAACATGATTTTGAGTTCATTTAATTGAAAATTTTGAAATTTTTTTACTAGAATTGGGTAGTCAGTATATAAGACTAGGGCTGTTCTTTATTATCAGAGAGCACTAGATTCTAATACAACTACTGCTTTACTAGTATTTCTAATGGTAACCAAGTGTATAAAGTAAAAATTTTAAAATCCGAAAGAATTTAACCCTTTCCCACACTTAAGATCTTGCAATGCCCTCATTTGCAAGAAATTAGTAACAATTTAAATTATTGAGGGTGATTAGCGTAGAAAAATGATTAAATTTTACCAAAGTTTCCAAACACATTGGCATTTGTTTGCTGAATGATAAATGGTGCATAACATTTGTTCATTCAGTCTTGTTGTTATTTCACATATATTTTGCATCTTGTCGTCAAAATTAGTTGCTTTTGCTGAACTTAATGCCAGTCTTTGAAAATGCGCTGTTTTACCCTGTTGTGTACATAAGATAAACTGCAAACATATATACATATTTTTGAAGTTTGGTATATTACCCCACATTCAAAAATTATTAAAATCTAATAATAAAAGTTAGAAAATTATAAAAACTATTACAATATCAACATAAGTGTTAAATGTAGTAACATTACAAAAATAAAATAAATAAAACTAAATAAACTAGGGTTGATACTGATACCAGTAGGGGTTCTATGCATAACCGTATGTGTTATAAAATGCTTCAGCTGGGTTATAAGTAGGATACGGTGGTTGGATCTCTATATACCAGGGAGGAAATACGGGCTTTGGAGTAGGAATATAGTTTCTACCTATATGTTGGCAATGTGCTATGATATGGTTTTGATGAACTTGCCAATCTTCAAATGCTCGATGTCTAGCATTTTCATACTCTTATGAAGCTATAAACCTTTGCATTTCTGTCATTTCATTTCCCCCTCCCACATTACTTGGCTGTTGATTTCTTTCAACCTGTGGATGTCTTCCATTATATTGTACTGCGGCGTTATTTCGCCTCTTCAAAACCTTAGCACCATGATATATATTTAAACCAATTGTATCGTGGGGTTCTGGTTCTTCGATTAATAATCCCCCCCGACTTATATCCACATCGAGATACTCAGCAATTAATGTAATAAATATACCACCTCCTATTATACTGTGCGGTCTCATCCCCCTAACCATAGCTGATAAATAATAACCCACACAATAAGGTATACTTACAGCGCTTTGTGGGTCTCGAATACACATGTGGTAAAATAAATCTTGCTCATTTACCTTTTCCTTATTTTTACCTCGCTGTGTAATCGAGTTCGCTAGAAACCTGTGAATTACTCTTAATTCAGCTCTATCAATATCAAGATAAGAGTAACTTCCCCCTTTAAATCGGTGATAGCTAGTCATTTGACTCCATACACCATGCGTATCAAAATTTTCATCAATCTTCCTACCATTTAATATCAACCCTCGACAATCGGCAGATGCTAGCTCCTCAGGCGTATATATACGTAAGGCCTGAGCCATGTCTAGTAGAGACATGTGGCGCATCGAACCTCCTAACAAAAATCTAATAAAAGTTCGATCGGTTAAACTAGCTACCCGATCATTTATTTCTATACTACACAATAATTCTTCACACCATACTTTATATACAGGTCTACACATGTTGAATAATCGTACCCAATCGTTAAAAGTAGAATTACCATACCTCTGTGTAAGTAATTCTCTAATCCGTTCGGCCAATCCTATGGCTTCTAACGGTTCCCATTCTATTACCCTAGGTACTTCAACAGCTTTACAATGAAGAGTGTGCAAGCCCCTTTGGTATTTTGGATAATCTATCCAACGTCTGTCTAATCTCAAGTTCGGGTGCAAATCTTCCACGTGCATATCTGAAAATGTCATAACTGGATGAGGTATATCTTGTTTGTAATAGTTATCAACATACTGTTGTTCCGCATTCTCAGGAGGAGCAATGCGAGCTTGGGATGAAGATTCACCCCTTTCAGTATGCAAAACACATCAAACACAATTTTTGTGCATTCAAATATGCATTAGTGTCAGCAAAATCATCAATCAAAATAATTACAATGACATGTTCAATTTATATCAAACTTATGCTCATTTTCATATTTTTATCAAATCTACACTTTTTCAAATAAGCATATACGAAAATGTTCGCCAAGTTCATAAGCATTCAACTCAAATAACATGTCAAAATAATCATTATTAGCAATTAAACAAGTTTCAAATGGCATAATCTCTCAAAAATCAAGTTCATGAATTTTAGACTTAAAAAAGTCCACTTTAATTCTCAAAAATCATGTTTAGGCTCAAAGTTTGGATCATTTAACTACCTAAACATGTTACATTACTTAATTTAGCAATAATTCATAACAAAAATTGGCCATAACCTGTTTATATCAAAAAGTCCCAAATTGCTCAAGAACACAAACCCTAGATTACTCAAAATTTGAAGTTTAAGGCTTCTAATCATGTTAAATAGCATCACTCTGGTTATACAAGCATAATACACAAGCAATTTAAGCATTATTACACTAAAAAGCATCAAAATCGAATTGGGTATAAAATTGCTCAAGAACACTAATTTTCGGATTAAATGGTGTTTAGGTGTAGAAATTTACCGTTTTCCTTGAGTAATTCCTTGATAGCATCCTTCTTAACATGATTTTGTGAAAGATTTGATGAAAAATGGTGAAAAAATACGATTTTTGTGTGTGTTTTTGGTTGGTTTTTCGCAGTATTTTTGTGTGTCGTGTTGGTAAACTGATCAGTTCTGCGTTTTATTTTTTTTTCTGGAAATTTGATCCTCCGCTAGTCGCGGTGAAATTCCTCTTCAAACTCCGCGAGTCGCGGTGTTTAATTTTTTTTTAATTAAAAACCTTAACTTATAAAACAATTAATTAATTAATTTTAAAATTTTGTTTCCCTTGTTGTTTAGGACGAGTTCGTTTCGGAACGATGTCCTAGTCCGTCCCTCGACAAAATTTTAAAATTTTTCTATTTAAAGCGCGATTTTTAAAAGCAAAGATTTTTGGGTTTTTTAATGTTTTTGGCATACTTTAATTCAATAAGATTAAAAATAATGATAATAAAAGTTCTCGTCCCTCCCTCGGGTAAAGCAATTTCAGTTCAACGACCTAGTCTTCAACTCACGACGAATTTTAAAAATCATATTTTTAACTTAACGAAATAAAGTAAATTTTTGTTTTTAAATTCACACCAAACTTAAATTTAAAATGCATAAAATTAAAATAAAATTCATATTTTAAAAATTAAAAATTCACACCAAACTTAAATTATATTTTTGTTTTTATACATACAAACTTATATTAAAAATATTAATTTTTCAAATATTTACAATTTTAAATATATTAATTTTAAAAATTGCACAATATTAATTTAATATTAATTTTAAAAATATGGTAAAAATAAAATTAAAAATATGTTTGGCTTTTATCCCAGTTTAATCAATCAAATATTATCAAAAATATGCGCCCCTCTTTTCGGTAAAGTAATTTCGGTTCCATGACCTAATTTAACTCATGACCAATTTTTGAAATATTTTGGGTTGATTGATTAAAGATATTTATACCTTAAGAATAAACGTTAAATTTCGTAGTGATGTAATAAATTTTTGTATGATATCAATAATTTCGGTCGCAAGACCTAATTTCATCGAATACCAATTTAATACTTTATAGCGAACAAATTAGCGTTTATTATCAAAAGGTTAAAAATAAAAATAAAAATAAAAATAAAAATAAAAACTGTACAAACTTACCTGTGAAATAGATTTCTTAGTGATATGCTCTAGCCCACTCATAAGATAGTCGGACTAATTGATTTTCCATGGCTACATAGGCGTAACCTCGAGCATTTAATGTTTTTTCTTCTAAACATATGAACGGTCCATCTCTGCATAAAGTAACAAATTCGGTGTTTGAATAGGTTTGATTATTTGAACATTTACCTTCGTGTGACCATTTTCTACATTTGTGACATTTTTCAAGGTGTCGTGCTCTCCTTTTCGCTGCGGATTTTGATTTTCCTTTACCAAATTGTAACTTATTATCTTCGCATCTGGATTTTTTTCTTACTCCATCCAATTTACCTCTGATTAATGATACTATTTCACTTGGAAGTGTGTCATTATTACGTTTAGTGATCAAAGCGTGTAGCATTAGGCCATGGTTTAGTTCACAGGAAGTCTTCATTTCGTAAAACCTAAAAAAAATAAAAATTCAGAATGGGGGGAGAAGACTAGTTCTTTAGGGTCTGCTAGGGAAAGACCATTCGGGTTCAATTTTCGAGAACTACACGAAAACAGAAAATCTAACTCTAACAGAAATACATAATATCCTTTAAAGACTTGATTCTCCCCACACTTAGTTAGCTGTGTTGTTGAAATTGTGATTAACTTCATTGTCAACTTCCATCGGACTATCTATGTAATGTTTAACTCTGTGACCATTAACCTTAAATTCAATCTCATTTGAATTTATTAATTCTACTGTTCCGTATGGGAAAACTCTTTTGACTATGAATGGTCCAGACCATCTTGATTTCAATTTTCCAGGAAATAGCTTGAATCGTGAATTGAAAAGAAGAACTCTGTCTCCTTCTTTAAATTCTTTTGAACTTCTGATTCTTTTATCATGCCATTTCTTCGTTCTTTCCTTATACATTAACGAATTTTCGTATGCTTCATGTCTTAATTCTTCTAATTCGTTTAATTGACTTAACCGTAGACGTCCAGCTTCATGTAAGTCAAGATTACATGTCTTCAAAGCCCAAAATGCTTTGTGTTCAATTTCTACTGGAAGATGACATGATTTTCCATAAACGAGTCTGAAAGGTGTGGTTCCAATTGGAGTTTTGTAGGCTGTTCTAAAAGCCCAGAGTGCATCATCCAATTTAATGGACCATTCCTTCGGATTTGATCCTACGGTTTTCTCTAAAATACGTTTTAAAGCTCGGTTGGTATTTTCAACTTGTCCACTCGCTTGTGGATGATATGCGGTGGAGATTTTATGAGTTACTCCATATCTTTTAAGAACTTTCTCAAGTTGATTGTTACAGAAATGAGTACCCCGATCAATTATTAAAGCTTTCAATGTTCCAAACCTTGCAAAAACACGTTTTAAAAAGTTGACTACAACTCGTGCATCGTTAGTTGGGAGAGCTTGTGCTTCCGCCCATTTAGATACATAATCAATGGCTACGAGAATGTAGAGATTATTATGAGATTTTAGAAATGGACCCATAAAGTCAATACCCCAAATGTCAAATACTTCACATACTTGAATGACATTTTGTGGCATTTCATCACGTTGACTTATTTTTCCGGCCCTTTGACATGCATCACAGGATTTGCAAAGAAGGTGTGCGTCTTTGTAAATTGTAGGCCAATAGAATCCAGCATCATAAACTTTTTTTGCTGTTAGTTGAGGCCCATAATGCCCTCCTGTTGGTCCTGTGTGACAATAGTTTAAAATTTTACTAGCATCATCTCCGAATACACATCGGCGTATTATTCCATCTGGACAACTTTTAAATAAATGTGGATCTTCCCAGAAATAGTGTTTTATATCACTGAAGAATTTCTTTCGTTTTTGGTATTATAATCCTTTTTCAAGGAATCCACATACTAAGTAGTTTGCATTGTCTGCAAACCATGGAATTTCATTATAATCTATCTTCAATAGATATTCATCAGGAAAGTTGTCTTGTATGGCCGATTCATTTAGAACTTCTAATTCGGGATTTTCAAGACGAGAAAGATGATCAGCGGCGAGATTTTTTGCTCCTCTTTTATCTCGGATTTCAATATCGAACTCTTGTAAGAGTAAGATCCAACGGATTAATCTTGGTTTGGCATCTTGTTTCGAAAATAGGTATCTAAGAGCAGAATGGTCGGTATAGACCACCGTTTTTGCTAGAACGAGATATGAACGAAATTTGTCTAAAGCAAAGACAATAGCAAGGAGTTCTTTTTCAGTAGTTGTATAATTTTTTTGTGCTCCTTGTAACGTCTTACTAGCATAATATATAGGTTGAAATCTTTTTTCAATCCTTTGTCCTAAAACGGCTCCCATTGCAAAATCACTTGCATCGCACATTAGTTCAAACGGTAGATTCCAATTTGGTGTTATCATGATCGGCGCATTAGTGAGTTTCTCTTTAAGAATATTAAAAGATTTGATGCATTCATCTGAAAAGACGAATGGAGCATCCTTTTCTAGGAGTTTATTCATAGGAGTGGCAATTTTAGAAAAATCTTTAATGAAACGTCGGTAAAAACCGGCATGCCCTAGAAAACTCCTAACTCCTCTAACATTGGTGGGATGTGGAAGTTTAGCAATTACATCTACTTTAGCTCTATCCACTTCAATTCCTTCCTTTGAGATCTTATGTCCAAGAACGATGCCTTCTTTAACCATGAAATGGCATTTCTCCCAATTAAGTACTAGATTTGATTGTTCGCATCTAATAAGCATTCGTTTAAGATTAACTAAACATGATTCAAAAGTATCACCGAAGACTGAAAAGTCATCCATGAAAACTTCCATGCATTCTTCTATCATGTCGTGAAAAATCGCCATCATGCACCTTTGAAAGGTTGCAGGGGCGTTGCAAAGTCCAAATGGCATGCGTTTGTAAGCAAAAGTACCATAAGGGCACGTGAACGTGGTTTTCTCTTGGTCCTCGGGTGCTATTGGAATTTGAAAATATCCGGAAAAACCATCAAGAAAACAATAGTAACTATTTCCGGCTAATCTTTCCAACATTTGATCAATAAAAGGTAAGGGAAAGTGATCTTTTCTGGTGGCGTCATTTAATTTTCTATAATCAATACATACACGCCATCCTGTTACAGTCCTAGTAGGAATAAGCTCATTTTTCTCATTTGTAATGACAGTCATGCCACCCTTCTTAGGCACGCATTGAACTGGGCTTACCCATGGACTATCAGAGATTGGATAAATTAAACCTGCATCAAGCAGTTTAATAATTTCTTTCTTAACTACATCTTGCATATTAGGATTTAGTCTTCGTTGGCGTTGCACATACGTTTTATGACCTTCTTCCATAAGGATTTTATGTGTGCAATACGAAGGACTTATTCCTTTAATATCATGAATCTTCCATGCAATGGCTGGTTTATGAGCTTTCAACACAGAAATGAGTTGAGATTTATCATTTTCAGTAAGAGAAGACGATATTATTACAGGTAATTCAGATTCACCATGTAAATAAGCATATTCCAAATGGTTTAGAAGTGGCTTTAACTCTAATGTCGGTGGTTCTTCTATCGATGATTTATATCGATATCTGTCTTCTTCTTTTTGTATTTGAATTTCTTCTGTTGTTGGTTCATATCCATTAGCTATTAGTGTAGCTAACATTTCAGTTTCATCAATTGGTTCAGTTCCTTCTCCTAAAGAACATTCTCCTGTTCCTTGTAATTCTGGAAATTCTTCTAACAATTCTGCATGTGAATCTATAGTTTGAATATAATAACATGTATCATCTGCAGATTGTGGTTGTTGCATAGCTCTATCAACTGAAAAGGTAACACTTTCGTCCTCTTTACTTAGGGTCAGTTTCTTACCAAACACGTCTATCATTGCTTTAGCCGTGTTTAAGAATGGTCTTCCTAATATGAGAGGAACTTGAGAATCTTCTTCCATGTCCAGAACAACAAAATCTACTGGAAATACTAAAGTACCAACTTTAACTAGAATGTTCTCCATTATCCCTCTAGGATATTTTATTGATCGATTGGCTAGTTGTATGCTTATTCTTGTTGGTTTCAATTCTCCAAGATCTAGTTTAGCGTATAGTGAATACGGCATTAAATTTATACTAGCACCTAAGTCTGCCAATACTTCTATTGAACTAAGACTACCCAGAAAACATGGATATGTGAAACAATCTGGATCTGATAATTTTTCTGGTATCTTATTCAACAGCACTGCTGAACAATTAGCATTCATAGTAACAGCCGAGAGTTCTTCCATTTTCTTTCTATTTGTGATTAGATCTTTCAAGAATTTAGCATATCTAGGCATTCCTGAAATTACATCAATGAAAGGAAGATTTACATTTATCTGTTTAAACATATCCAAGAATTTGGATTGCTCGGCTTCAAGTCTTTCTTTTCTCAATTTACTTGGGTAAGGAAGTGGTGGTTAGTATGGTTTAACATAAGGTTTAGCTTTAACTGTGTTATCTTCATTAACCTTTTCAACTACTGGTTCTTTTTCCTTATCTTGCTCAAGTTGTGGTTCTTGTGGAGTAGGAATAGCGTCCTCAGAAATTACAGGTATTTCAGATGGTTTAAGTGTTGTACCACTTCTTGTGGTTATGGCTTTAGCTGTTTCATTCCAGGGGTTAGCATTAGTATCATTAGGTAAACTTCCCGGTTTTCTTTCACCTATTAACCTTGCTAGGTTACTTACTTCTTGTTCCAGATTTTGAATAGAAGCTTGTTGATTTCTAAATGCTTGAGCATTTTGTTCATTCGTTTGTTTCTGAGATGTGAAAAACTGTGTTTGAGTTTCAACTAGCTTCGTCATCATATCTTCTAAATTTGGCTTTTTATCATCGGTTTGTGGTGGTTTATTTTGAAAATTAGGTCTTTGCTGATTGTAAGTATTGTTGGATACTTGTTGATTGCTAGGACCTTGTTGGTTGTTATATGGAACATTTCGATTATAATTCTGGTTTTGATTGTAGATCGGTCTTGGCGGTTGATAATTATTCTGATAATTATTTCCAGGCCTTTGGTTTAGATATGAAACATTCTCTCTTTGTTCCATTGTTAGTTCAATACTGAGACAATCTTTTGTCAAATGTGGTCCTCCACACTGCTCACAACTAATTCGTATTGAGTGTATATTATAGTCATCTTTTCCATTCATCTCTCGACAACATCTATCTTTGCGGAAGTGGAATCTAAGTCATGGCTAGAATCGGCTCTAGCTGCTTTAGATGATCTACCGATATCTTTTTCTTGGTGCCACTCATGTGAGTGGGAAGCAGTGTTATCAATAATTTTGTAAGCATCACTTTCGGGTTTCTTCATAATAGAACCACCAGCTGCTATATCTATGTCTTTCCTTGTAGTGATGCCGCATCCTTGGTAGAATATTTGTACTATTTGACAGGTGTCTAAACCATGTTGCGGACATCCTCTTAATAACTTTCCAAATCTTGTCCACGCCTCATATAGAGTTCATTCGGTTTCTGTGTGAACGTAACAATTTCTCCTTGAAGTCTTACGGCTTTAGACGCCGGAAAGAATTGTTTAAGAAAATTTTCAACTAAAACGTCCCATGTATCAATCGCCCCTTCAGGTAACGATTCCAACCAATCTTTGGCTTCTCCCTTTAAAGTCCAGGGAAATAACATGAGATATATCTGTTCATCCTCAACTTCTCTTATTTTAAATAGTGTACAGATCCTATTAAAGGTACGAAGATGTTCATTTGGATCTTCCTTCGGCGCACCACTAAATTGGCATTGATTAGTCACCATGTGTAGAATTTGTCCTTTGATTTCATAATCTGGCGCATTAATGTCTGGATGAGTAATTGCGTGACCTTGGCCAGTGCGTTTAGCTCGCATTCGGTCTTCCATACTTAAAGGTTCCAGATTCTCCATAATTGAATTTGTTGAATCTGAATCACTAGAGGATTCTGATTTAATGGTTCGTTCCTCAACAATCTTTGTTTGAATGATTGGTGGTTCCGGAGGAAAAATTAATGGTTCAGGATCTATGAATCGTCCCTGAATATTATCCGGATTCTCAATTGTGAGGTCGGGTTCAAAAAATGGATTATCGGAAATTTGAATTGGAGTACTTGGTCGACTGGATGACGATTCTAAAGAAAAATCAACGGCGGTAATATTAGCTAGATGTCTTGATCGAGTTACAGGTGGTGAACGTACAAAAGGTGGTGAACGTCTTGCTCGGTGCATTCACTGAATATCCTATTAGTTTTTAAAAAGAAAGAAAAATTATATAAGTTATCCAATTAATAGACTTTTCTGATTTTGCCCACGTTTCGAATAGCCAAAAGATGCAGCAGAGGGGCAGGATTCGTTTGGTCTCAATATAATTGAGTACTGTTTGGCTCCAATAACCCGGTCCACGTACAAATCCAACTATTACTACGAACCAGAAAATTTTGATGTCTATCAATTTAACCACTTAAAATAAATTTTCGTAATTTTAAGAAATTTAGATAAGAAGTAGAAAAAAATTCTATGTCCTAAAAACTAGAATGGCGAGAAATAAGAAAGAAAAAGAGCGCGTCGAAAAAGGTCGAAAAAGAAAAGGGTTGAAAAATAAAAGGCGTCGAAAAATAAGAAAGAAAAAGAGTGACTTATAAAACTTAAAAACACTCGACTATCCCAACCTTATTATTATCACTAACTTAAAATTAAAATTGCAAATTGAGATTACTAATTGGAGTGATAATTGATACATAGGTAAAAGGCGTCGAAAAATAAAAATAAGAAAGTAGCGCGTCGAAACTTAAAAAGGAATTAAAAACTAAAAAAATTAAAAGTTGCGTCTAAAAATATTAAAGCTTAAAAGTAAAACTATATCCCAAATGGCAATAACTTAAAAAGGTACTAAAACTTAAAAAGGCGTCGCAAAATTCTAAAGCACCTAAATCTTAGTCTAAAGAAAAAGCACTTAAGGGATTTTACGGCAAAGCCTAAAAATCTAGAAATAAAAATAACTATGGCAAAATACTAGACTTAAAACTAGCTACGAGCAAAAAATACAAAAAATTATGCTAAAACAAATAAAAAGGGACAAAATATAAAAATATACTAAAAGTTGTAAAAATTACAATTTTTATAAAAATATTATTTTTATATTATTTATTTAATAAAACTATTAATTTTATAAACTAATTAAACTAATTAAACTTAAAATACAAATTAATAAATAAACTAAACTAAATTATATAAAAATATAACCCTAATTAGGGTTTAATTTAAATAATAATAATAAAAACCCGTAATTAATGCGAATTCAGGGCTTCCTATGTGACCTGTCTGGGCGGCTCCGCGAGTCGCGTGACACTTAGCTGGAAAACTCCGCTAGTCGCTGGGTTTGTAAATTTAAACGTGTACCAGGCTTTACTTCGACAGGTTCCGTTTTTAATATATTTTTTTTTTATTTTCTGTTTAAATATTTATATAAAATATTTATAAAAACTAAATAAAACTTATATTTTAAAAAAAATAAGATACTTTATAATTTTATAAAAATCTTAAAAATAGATTTATATATATATATTTTTTTTCGTTTGGTTTTTAGTTTTTTTATGTTTTAAATAAAAACAAAATATTTAAATAAGACTTATATTTTTATAAAATAAAAATAAAGAAACTTTATAAAACTTAAAAATTTAACAAACTCTTAAAAATATTTATATTTTTGTTTTCTTTTTATGTTTTCGAATATTTAAAACGTATTTTTACAAAAACTTATTTTTATAAAAGTAAACTAAAAATAAAAATCTTTTTTTTATATTAGCGTTGCGCTTCCGGCTTTTAAGCTAGATTTTATTCCCCGGCAGCGGTGCCAAAAATACTTGATAGTTAAAGCTATGGGGTATAAAATACTATTAAATTTTAGCAGGAAAAACTATTAAATACGATACAATTTTACACAAGATATTTATTTATTTATAGAATGGATATACTTAAACCTTGCTACAGCACTTATAGGCAGTGTACCTAATCATACAGTAGTGTAGTTTTTAGTAAGTCCGATTCGTTCCACAGGAAAAAATCTTTTAAACAAAGCTTAACGCTATATTAGTTTTGATTTATAAAAATACAAATATATAAATAAGTAATATTATTATTATAAAGGGGGGTTTTTACCGTTTAATGACCGGTTTGTCGATTTTAAAACTTTAGTCGCAATTAAAACCTAATGTAAAATATTAAAAATAAATATAACTTAATTTAAAGCGTAAAGTAAATAACGATAATGAAATTGTGATAAATAAAAGTGCGATAAAATAAAATTGCGATAATTAAAAAGTACGATAATTAAAAGTGCAATTAAATACAATGACAATAAATAAAAGTGCGATAATTAGAAGTGCAATTAAATATAAAATAAAGGAAATTAAATATGAAATAAAATAATTATGCTTATTTAAACTTCCGTAATCATGATGTTTGACGTGGAGATTTTAGTTTTATGCCCATGGGTTAATTGTCCTTTGTCCTGGATTATTTAATATGTCCGTCTGGTTTTTGTCCATAACAGTCCATCAGTCATAAATATAAAGTGCGAGTATCCTCGTCAAATTATCCTTATACCCGAAGTCAAATATTCCAACTATTTGGGGACTTAAACTGTAACAAGGTTTTAATACTTTGTTATCAATTACACCAAGTGTCCTTGTATATAATTTCACCCCTGTTTTAATAATTCTAGTGGCTATTAATCCATTCCCGTGTCCGGTTAAATGAACGATTATTCGTACATATAAATACCCCGCCCATTGTGTCCGATCGAGTGTATATTGTTATTTATAGGGACGTCCAATTGTAAATCTTTATATTAAAATTAACAAACTATCATTTAGTTAAACAAGTATAAAGCCCATTAATAGCCCATACTCTAATTTCCACAAGTGTCGTTCTTTTGTCCAAACCTCAATTATGGTACAAAGCCCAATTACCCAATTTTAGTAATTAGCCCAACATCATGATTACTTCGTCTTAAATAAGCATAATAATAATTTAGCTACGAGACATTAATGTAAAAAGGTTGAACATAACTTATAATGATTAAAAATAGCGTAGCGTTACACGGACAGAATTTTGACTTACACCCTTACAACATTCGCTAACATACCCTTATTATTAGAAATTAAAATTAAAATTAAAATATAAATTATATATATATATTTACGTATGATGAAGAAGGAAAAAGATGATTAAAAACGATCAAAATGCGTTGGCTTTTATAGGCATTTTTGTCCAGGGAGGCTCCGCGAGTAGCGGTATTCTAATAATAAGGGTATGTTAGCGAATGTTGTAAGGGTGTAAGTCGAAATTATATCCGTGTAACGCTACGCTATTTTTAATCATTGTAAGATATGTTCAACCTTTTTAATTTAATGTCTCGTAGCTAAGTTATTATTATGCTTATTTAAGACGAAGTAATCATGATGTTGGGCTAATTACTAAAATTGGGTAATTGGGCTTTGTACCATAATTGAGGTTTGGACAAAAGAACGACACTTGTGGAAATTAGACTATGGGCTCTTAATGGGCTTTATACTTGTTTAACTAAATGATAGTTTGTTAATTTTAATATAAAGATTTACAATTGGACGTCCCTATAAATAACAATATACACTCGATCGGACACGATGGGCGGGGTATTTATATGTACGAATAATCGTTCATTTAACCGGACACGGGAATGGATTAATAGCCACTAGAATTATTAAAACAGGGGTGAAATTATATACAAGGACACTTGGTGTAATTGATAACAAAGTATTAAAACCTTGTTACAGTTTAAGTCCCCAATTAGTTGGAATATTTGACTTCGGGTATAAGGATAATTTGACAAGGATACTCGCACTTTATATTTATGACTGATGGACTGTTATGGACAAAAACCAGACGGACATATTAAATAATCCAGGACAAAGGACAATTAACCCATGGGCATAAAACTAAAATCTCCACGTCAAACATCATGATTACGGAAGTTTAAATAAGCATAATTATTTTATTTCATATTTAATTTCCTTTATTTTATATTTAATTGCACTTCTAATTATCGCACTTTTATTTATTGTCATTGTATTTAATTGCACTTTTAATTAACGCACTTTTTAATTATTGTATTTTATTTCATCGCACTTTTATTTATCGCAATTTCCTTATCGTTATTTACTTTACGCTTTAAATTAAGTTATATTTATTTTTATTATTTTACATTAGGTTTTAACTGCAACTAAAGTTTTTAAAATCGACAAACCGGTCATTAAACTGTAAAAACCCCCCCTTTATAATAATAATATTACTTATATATATTTGTATTTTTATAAATTAAAACTAATATAGAGTTAAGCTTTGTTTAAAAGATTTTTCCCTGTGGAACGAACCGGACTTACTAAAAACTACACTACTGTACGATTAGGTACACTGCCTATAAGTGTTGTATCAATGTTTAAGTATATCCATTCTATAAATAAATAAATATCTTGTGTAAAATTGTATCGTATTTAATAGTTTTTCCTGCAAATATTTAATAGTATTTTATACCCCTTAGCTTTAACATCAAGTATTTTTGGCGCCGCTGCAGGGGATTTTAAAATCTAGCTTAAAAGCCGGAAGCGCAACGCTTTATAAAAAAATAAAATTTTTTTTTAGTTTACTTTTATATAAATACGTTGTTGTAAAAATACGTTTTAAATATTCGAAAATATAAATATTTTTAAGAGTTTGTTAAATATTTAAGTTTTATAAAGTTTCTTTATTTTTATTTTATATAAATATAAGGTTTATTTAAATATTTTGTGTTTATTTAAAACATAAAATCAAAAACCGAAAAAAAAAATTTATAAATTTATTTTTAAGATTTTTATTTATAAAATTATAAGTATCTTTATTTTTATTTTAGTTTTTAAAATATAAGTTTTATTTATATTTTAATTAAATTAAAAACAGAAAAATAAAAAAATATAAATATTAAAAACCAAAACCTGTCAAACGAAAGCACCTTATCTGAAATTTCAAACCCCGCGACTCGCGGAGTTTGTTGCCAGGTGGAACCGCGACTCGCGGAGCCACCCTGACACGCGCCTGACAGAACCCTAATCTTGCATTAATTACGGAGTATTATTTATTATTATTAATTAATTTGTATTTAGGGTTAAATATTTAATTCATTTAGTATTTAATTTAAGTTTTATTTAATTTGTAATATTTAGTTTAATTAGTTTAATTAAATTGTAAAATTAATAGTTTTAATAAATAAATAATATAAAAATAATATTTTTATAAAAATTGTACATTTTTACAACTTTTAGTGTATTTTTATATTTTGTCCCTTTTTATTCGTTTTAGCGTAACTTTTGTATTTTTCGCTCGTATTTAGTTTTAAAACTTAGTTTTTGCCATAGTTATTTTTATTTCTGAATTTTTAGGATTTGCCGTAAAATCCCTTAAGTGCTTTTTCTTTAAACTAAGATTTAGGTGCTTTAGAATTTTGCGACGCCATTTTTATATTTCAGTGCCTTTTTAAGATATTGCCATTTGGGATATATTTTTACTTGTAAACTTTAATATTTTTAGACGCAGCTTTTAATTCTTAGTTTTTAGTTCCTTTTTAAGTTTCGACGCGCTACTTTCTTACTTTCATTTTTCGAAGCCTTTTACATATGTATCAATTATCACTCTAATTAGTAATCTCAATTTGCAATTTTAATTTTAAGTTAGTGATAGTAATAAGGTTGGGTTAGTCGAGTGTTTTAAAGTTTTATAGTCATTTTCTTTTTCTTTCTTATTTTTCGACGCCTTTTATTTTTCAACCCTTTTCTTTTTCGACCTTTTTCGACGCGCTCTTTTTCTTTCTTATTTCTCGCCATTCTAGTTTTAGGACATAGATTTTTATTCTACTTCTTCTCTATATTTCTTAAAATTACGAAAATTTATTTTAAGTGGTTAAATTGATAGACATCAAAATTTTCTGGTTCGTAGTAATAGTTGGATTTGTACGTGGACCGGGTTATTGGAGCCAAACAGTACTCAATTATATTGAGACCAAACGAATCCTGCCCCTCTGCTGCATCTTTTGGCTATTCGAAATGTGGGCAAAATCAAAAAAGTCTATTAATTTGATAACTTATATAATTTTTCTTTCCTTTTAAAAACTAATAGGATATTCAGTGAATGCACCGAGCAAGACGTTCATCACCTTTTGTACGTTCACCACCTGTAACTCGATCAAGACATCTAGCTAATATTTTCGCCGTTGATTTTTCTTTAGAATCATCATCCAGTCGACCAAGTACTCCAATTCAAATTTCCGATAATCCATTCTTTGAACCCGACCTCACAATTGAGAATCCGGAGAATATTCAGGGACGATTCATAGATCCTGAACCATTAATTTTTCCTCTGGAACCACCAATCATTCAAACAGAGATTGTTGAGGAACGAACCATTAAATCAGAATCCTCTAGTGATTCAGATTCAACAAATTCAATTATGGAGAATCTGGAACCTCTAAGTATGGAAGACCAAATGCGAGCTAAACGCACTGGCTAAGGTCACGCAATTACTCATCCTGACATTAATGCGCCAGATTATGAAATCAAAGGACAAATTCTACATATGGTGACTAATCAATGCCAATTTAGTGGTGCACCGAAGGAAGATCCAAACGAACATCTTCGTACCTTTAATAGGATCTGCACACTATTTAAAATCCGAGAAGTTGAGGATGAACAGATATATCTCATGTTATTTCCCTGGACTTTAAAGGGAGAAGCCAAAGATTGGTTGGAATCGTTACCTGAAGGGGCGATTGATACATGGGACGTTTTAGTTGAAAAATTTCTTAAACAATTCTTTCCGGCATCTAAAGCCGTGAGACTTCAAGGAGAAATTGTTACGTTCACACAGAAACCAAATGAAACTCTATATGAGGCATGGACAAGATTTGGAAAGTTATTGAGAGGATGTCCGCAACATGGTTTAGACACCTGTCAAATAGTACAAATATTCTACCAAGGATGCGACATCACTACAAGAAAAGACAAAGATATAGCAGCTGGTGGTTCCATTATGAAGAAAACCGAAACTGATGCTTACAAAATTATTGATAACACTGCTTCCCACTCACATGAGTGGCACCAAGAAAAAGATATCGTTAGATCATCTAAAGCAGCTAGAGCCGATTCTAGCCATGACTTAGATTCCATTTCCGCAAAGATAGATGCTGTCGAGAGACGAATGGAAAAGATGACTAAAGATATTCACTCAATACGAATTAGTTGTGAGCAGTGTGGAGGACCACATTTGACGAAAGATTGTCTCAGTATTGAACTAACAATGGAACAAAGAGAGAATGTTTCATATCTAAACCAAAGGCCTGGAAATAATTATCAGAATAATTATCAACCGCCAAGACCAATTTACAATCAAAACCAGAATTATAACCGAAATATTCCATACAACAACCAACAAGGTCCAAGTAATCAACAAGTATCTAATAATACTTACAACCAGCAAAGACCTAATTTTCAAAACAAACCACCACAAACCGATGATAAAAAGCCGAATTTAGAAGATATGATGACGAAGCTAGTTGAAACTCAAACATAGTTTTTCACATCTCAGAAACAAACTAATGAACAAAATGCTCAAGCATTTAGATATCAACAAGCTTCTATTCAAAATCTGGAACAAGAAGTAAGTAACCTAGCAAGGTTAATAGGTGAAAGAAAACTGGGAAGTTTATCTAGTGATACAAATGCTAACCCCCGGAATGAAACAGCTAAAGCCATTACCACAAGAAGTGGTACAACACTTAAACCATCTGAAATACCTGTAATTTCTGAGGACGCTATTCCTACTCTACAAGAACCACAACCTGAGCAAGATAAGGAAAAAGAACCAGTAGTTGAAAAGGTTAATGAAGATAACACAGTTAAAGCTAAACCTTATGTTAAACCATACCAACCACCACTTCCTTACCCAAGTAAATTGAGAAAAGAAAGACTTGAAGCCGAGCAATCCAAATTCTTGGATATGTTTAAACAGATAAATGTAAATCTTCCTTTCATTGATGTAATTTCAGGAATGCCTAGATATGCTAAATTCTTGAAAGATCTAATCACAAATAGAAAGAAAATGGAAGAACTCTCGGCTGTTACTATGAATGCTAATTGTTCAGCAGTGCTGTTGAATAAGATACCAGAAAAATTATCCGATCCAGGAAGTTTCACAATTCCATGTTTTCTGGGTAGTCTTAGTTCAATAGAAGCATTGGCAGACTTAGATGCTAGTATAAATTTAATGCCGTATTCACTATACGCTAAACTAGACCTTGGAGAATTGAAACCAACAAGAATAAGCATACAACTAGCCGATCGATTAATAAAATATCCTAGAGGGATAATGGAAAACATGCTAGTTAAAGTTGGTACTTTAGTATTTCCAGTAGATTTTGTTGTTCTGGACATGGAAGAAGATTCTCAAGTTCCTCTCATATTAGGAAGACCATTCTTAAACACGGCTAAAGCAATGATAGACGTGTTTGGTAAGAAACTGACCCTAAGTATAGAGGACGAGAGTGTTACCTTTTCAGTTGATAGAGCTATGCAACAACCACAATCTGTAGATGATACATGTTATTATATTTAAACTATAGATTCACATGCCGAATTGTTAGAAGAATTTCCAGAATTACAAGGAACAGGAGAATGTTCTTTAGGAGAAGGAACTGAACCAATTGATGAAACTGAAATGTTAGCTACACTAATAGCTAATGGATATGAACCAACAACATAAGAAATTCAAATTCTAAAAGAAGAAGACAGATATCGATATAAATCATCGATAGAAGAACCACCGACATTAGAGTTAAAGCCACTTCCAAACCATTTGGAATACGCTTATTTACATGGTGAATCTGAATTACCTGTAATAATATCGTCTTCTCTTACTGAAAATGAGAAATCTCAACTCATTTCTGTGTTGAAAGCTCATAAACCAGCCATTGCATGGAAGATTCATGATATTAAAGGAATAAGTCCTTCGTATTGCACACATAAAATCCTTATGAATGAAGGTCATAAAACGTATGTGCAACGCCAACGAAGACTAAATCCTAATATGCAAGATGTGGTTAAGAAAGAAATTATTAAACTGCTTGATGCAGGTTTAATTTATCCAATCTCTGATAGTCCATGGGTAAGCCCAGTTCAATGCGTGCCTAAGAAGGGTGGCATGACTGTCATTACAAATGAGAAAAATGAGTTTATTCCTACTAGGACTGTAACAGGATGGCGTGTATGTATTGATTATAGAAAATTAAATGACGCCACCAAAAAAGATCACTTTCCCTTACCTTTTATTGATCAAATGTTGGAAAGATTAGCCGGAAACAGTTACTATTGTTTTCTAGATGGATTTTTCGAATATTTTAAAATTCCAATAACACCCGAGGACCAAGAGAAAACCACATTCACGTGCCCTTATGGTACTTTTGCTTACAAACGCATGCCATTTGGACTTTGCAACGCCCCTGCAACCTTTCAAAGGTGCATGATGGCGATTTTTCACGACATGATAGAAGAATGCATGGAAGTTTTCATGGATGACTTTTCAGTCTTCGGTGATACATTTGAATCATGTCTAGTTAATCTTGAACGAATGCTTATTAGATGCGAACAATCAAATCTAGTACTTAATTGGGAGAAATGCCATTTCATGGTTAAAGAAGGCATCGTTCTTGGTCATAAAATTTCAAAGGAAGGAATTGAGGTAGATAGAGCTAAAGTAGATGTAATTGCTAAACTTCCACATCTCACCAATGTTAGAGGAGTTAGGAGTTTTCTAGGGCATGCCGGTTTTTACCGACGTTTCATAAAAGATTTTTCTAAAATTGCCACTCCTATGAATAAACTCCTAGAAAAGGATGCTCCATTCATCTTTTTAGATGAATGTATCAAATCTTTTAATATTCTTAAAGAGAAACTCACTAATGCGCCGATCATGATAACACCAAATTGGAGTCTACCGTTTGAACTAATGTGCGATGCAAGTGATTTTGCAATGGGAGCCGTTTTATGACAAATGATTGAAAAACGATTTCAACCTATATATTATGCTAGTAAGACATTATAAGGAGCACAAACAAACTACACAACTACTGAAAAAGAACTCCTTGCTATTGTCTTTGCTTTTGACAAATTTCGTTCATATCTCGTTCTAGCAAAAACGGTGGTCTATACCGACCATTCTGCTCTTAGATACCTATTTTCGAAACAAGATGCCAAACCAAGATTAATCCGTTGGATCTTACTCTTACAAGAATTCAATATTGAAATCCGAGATAAAAGAGGAGCAGAAAATCTCGCCGCTGATCATCTTTCTCGTCTTGAAAATCCCGAATTAGAAGTTCTAAATGAATCGGCCATACAAGACAACTTTCCTGATGAATATCTATTGAAGATAGATTATAATAAATTTCCATGGTTTGCAGACTATGCAAACTACTTAGTTTGTGGATTCCTTGAGAAAGGATTGTCGTTCCAAAAACGAAAGAAATTCTTCAGTGATATAAAACACTATTTCTGGGAAGATCCACATCTGTTTAAAAGTTGTCCAGATGGAATAATACGCCGATGTGTATTCAGAAATGAAGCTAGTAAAATCTTAAACCATTGTCACACAGGACCAACAGGAGGGCATTATGGGCCTCAACTCACAGCAAGAAAAGTTTACGATGCTGGATTCTATTTGCCTACAATTTACAAAGACGCACACCTTCTTTGCAAATCCTGTGATGCTTGTCAATGGGTCGGAAAAATAAGTCAACGTGATGAAATGCCACAAAATGTCATTCAAGTATGTGAAGTATTTGACATTTGGGGTATTGACTTTAAGGGTCCATTTCCAAAATCTCATAATAATCTCTACATTCTCGTTGCCATTGATTATGTATATAAATGGGCGGAAGCACAAGCTCTCCCAACTAATGATGCACGAGTTGTAGTCAACTTTTTAAAACGTCTTTTTGCAAGGTTTGGAACACCGAAAGCTTTAATAAGTGATCGGGGAACTCATTTTTGTAATAATCAATTTGAGAAAGTTCTTAAAAGATATGGAGTAACTCATAAAATCTCCACCGCATATCATCCACAAACAAGTGGACAAGTTGAAAATACCAACCGAGCTTTGAAACGTATTCTAGAGAAAACCGTAGGATCAAATCCGAAGGAATGGTCCATTAAATTGGAGGATGCACTCTGGGCTTTTAGAACAGCCTACAAAACTCCAATTGGAACCACACCTTTTAAACTCGTTTACGGAAAAGCATGTCATCTTCCAGTAGAAATTGAACACAAAGCATTTTGGGCTTTGAAGACATGTAATCTTGATTTACATGAAGCTGGACTTCTACGGTTAAGTCAATTAAACGAATTAGAAGAATTAAGACATGAAGCATACGAAAATTCGTTAATCTATAACGAAAGAACGAAGAAATGGCATGATAAAAGAATCAGAAGTTTAAAAGAATTTAAAGAAGGAGACAAAGTTCTTCTTTTCAATTCACGATTCAAGCTATTTCCTGGAAAATTGAAATCAAGATGGTCTGGACCATTCATAGTCAAAAGAGTTTTCCCATACGGAACAGTAGAATTAATAAATTCAAATGGGATTGAATTTAAGGTTAATGGTCACAGAGTTAAACATTACATAGATAGTCCGATGGAAGTTGACAACGAAGTTAATCACAATTTCGATACCACAGCTAACTAAGTATGGGGAGAATCAAGTCTTTAAAGGATAATATGTATTTCTGTTAGAGTTAGATTTTCTGTTTTGGTGTAGTTCTCGAAAATAGAACCCGAATGGTCTTTCCCTAGCAGACCCTAAAGAACTAGTCTTCTACCCCCATTCTGAATTTTTATTTTTTTTAAGTTTTTACGAAATGAAGACTTCATGTGAATTAAACCATGGTCTAATGCTACACGCTTTGATCACTAAACGTAATAATGATACACTTCCAAGTGAAATAGTATCATTAATTAGAGGTAAATTGGACAGAGTAAGAAAAGAATCCAGATGCGAAGATAATAAGTTACAATTTGGTAAAGGAAAATCAAAATCCACAGCGAAAAGGAGAGCACGACACCTTGAAAAATGTCACAAATGCGAAAAATGGTCACACGAAGGTAAATGTTCAAATAATCAAACCTATTCAAATACCGAATTTGTTACTTTATGCAGAGATGGACCGTTCATATGTTTAGAAGAAAAAACATTAAATGCTCGAGGCTACGCCTATGTAGCCATGGAAAACCAATTAGTCCGACTATCTTATGAGTGGGCTAGAGCATATCACTAAGAATACTATCTCACAGGTAAGTTTGTACAGTTTTCATTTTTTATTTTTATTTTTAACCTTTTGATAATAAACGCTAATTTGTTCGCTATAAAGTATTAAATTGGTATTCAATAAAATTAGGTCTTGCGACCGAAATTATTGATATCATACAAAAATTTATTACATCACTGCGAAATTTACCGTTTATTCTTAAGGTATAAATATCTTTAATCAATCAAACCCAAAATATTTCAAAAATTCGTCATGAGTTAAATTAGGTCATGGAACCGATATTACTTTACCGAAAAGAGGGGCGCATATTTTTAATAATATTTGATTGATTAAAGTGGGATAAAAGCCAAAAAGATTTTTAATTTTATTTTTACTTTGTTTTTAAAATTAATATTAAATAATATTGTAAACTTGTTAAAATTAAATCAATATATTTAAAATTGTAAATATTTGAAAAATTAATATTTTTAATATAAGTTTGTATGTATAAAAACAAAAATATAATTTAAGTTTGGTGTGAATTTTTAATTTTATGCATTTTAAATTTAAGTTTGGTGTGAATTTAAAAACAAAAATTTACTTTATTTCGCTAAGTTAAAAATATGATTTTTAAAATTCGTCGTGAGTTGAAGACTAGGTCGTTGAACCGAAATTACTTTACCCGAGGGAGGGACGAGAACTTTTATTATCATTATTTTTAATCTTATTGAATTAAACTATGCCAAAAACATTAAAAAACCCAAAAATCTTTGCTTTTAAAAACCGCGCTTTAAATAGACAAATTTTAAAATTTTGTCGAGGGACGGACTAGGACATCGTTCCGAAACGACCTCGTCCTAAACAACAAGGGAAACAAAATTTTAAAATTAATTAATTAATTGTTTTATAAGTTAAGGTTTTTAATTAAAAAAAAATCAAACTCCGCGACTCGCGGAGTTTGAAGGGGAATTTCACCGCGACTCGCGGAGGATCAGATTTCCAGAAAAAAAATTAAAACGCAGAACTGATCAGTTTACCAACACCACTGATAAGGCTAAAAAGGAACATATATTTCATAACATTATCCCCCAAGAAAGACAAGATTTTAGTTGCAATTGTTCCATATTCAAGTAATATTCGTTTATATTAAATAAGTGCGAAGACAAAAGGCGAAAATGAATATTTGAAGACGGAAAGGTCCAAAATGCTCAAATGTACAAGATACAATTAAAATGGTTCAAATTATTGATGAGGAACGTCTAAAAATAACAAGAGTACAAGTTACGAAACGCAAAGTACACGATATAAAATAGTACGCAAGGACGTCCGAAAATCCGGAACCGGGACCCGAGCCAAGAAGAAACGCCCGACGCAATGGACCAAAAATATCTAGTCTACTATGCACATAAATATAATATAATATATAAATAATTATTAAAATTATTTATATTATATATATATTTAATAAATATGTCGACGAACAAGAAGACAAAAGATATGTGAGCTGTCCAGCGTGGCCATGCGAGTCGCATGGCAAATAGGCATAAACCCATGCGAGTCGCATGGCAGTAAAAATCTGGCCAAATGCCTATAAAAAGGCAGTTTATGCACGAACTCAAACACATCTTTTTCTTTTCCTTCTCTGTAAACATATAACATAAATAAATAATTATAATTTTAATTATAATTTTAATAATTATGATTTAGTTTAGTATTGTAACAAATGATTTACGGGTTTTAAGTCAAGACTCTGCCCGTGTAATACTACGATATTAATACCCACTGTAAGTTATGTCTTTCCTTTTTAATTTAATGTCTCGTAGCTAAGTTATTATTATGCTTATTTAAAACGAAGTAATCATGATGTTGGGCTAATTACTAAAATTGGGTAATTGGGCTTTGTACCATAATTAAGGTTTAGGTAAAAGACCGACACTTGTGGAAATTGGACTATTGACTATTAATAGATGGGGGGTATTGTCTAATTGAGTGACAACTCATTGGAGTCTGTCGAACCTATCTTCAAATTAATTATCCTAATAATTAATAATGATTATGGTTGTCCTATTTAGTGACGTTCATATGGAATCTATTATAATCATTTAATTAATTATTCGGGTTGGGTAATTGATTATTCAAACTGATCAAGTGGGTAAATTAATATTCATATCTAATCAAAACAGGGGTAGATTACATACAGTGATAACTGGTGTAATTGTTGACAGAAGTGATAACTGCGTCACAGTTTAAATCCTTAATTAGTTGGAATATTTGACTTCGGGTATAAGGGTAATTTGACGAGGACACTCGCACTTTATATTTATGACCGATGGACTATTATGGACAAAAACCAGATAGACGTATCAAATAAACCAGGACAAAGGACAATTAACCCATGGTAATAAATTAAAATCAACACGTCAAACATCATGATTACGGAAGTTTAAATAAGTATAATTCTTTTATTGTATTTCTCATCGTATCTTTATTTACTGTCATTTTATTACTCGCAATTTTATTTACTGTCATTTTATTTATTGTCATTATTTTACGCACTTTAATTATCGTCATTTATCTTTACGCTTAAAATATAGAATCGACAAACCGGTCATTAAACGGTAAAACCCCCCTTTTATAATAATATTACTACTTATATAATTATATATATTTTGTATAAATATAGTTGTTAAAAATATAGTAAGTATCACCAGCTCCCTGTGGAACGAACCGGACTTACTAAAAACTACACTACTCTACGATTAGGTACACTGCCTATAGTGTTGTAGCAAGGTTTAGGTATATCCCATCCGTAAATTAATAAAACTTGTGTCATATTTTGTAGTATTTTGTTTTAAAAATAATACTATTTCGTACCCTCACGCTACATCATCAAGTTTTTGGCGCCGCTGCCGGGGAATTATCTTAAAAGCCGGAAGCGCAACGCTAATATAAAAAAAAAAGATTTTTAGTTACTTTCATTAAAAATTCGTTTTTGTAAAAATACGTTTTAATATAAAAAGAAAAAAACAAAAATATAAGTATTTTTAAGATTTTGTTAAATATTTAAGTTTTATAAGTTTCTTTATTTTTATTTTAGTTTATAAAAATATAAGTTTAATTTTAATATCTTTTATTTATATAAAAATTAAAAACAGAAAATAAAATAAAAAAAAAATAAAGAAAAACGCGTAAAAAATTGAAACCTGTCAGCTGAATTCTGGAACCCCGCGAGTCGCGGGGTTTGAAGCCTTGAATACCGCAAGTCGCGGAGCCTTTCTGACACGCGAACAGAAACCCTAAAACTGCATTAATTACGGGTTATTATTATTAATTATAATTATTATTTAAACCTAATTATTATTATTATTATTATTAGTTTTAGTTTTAGTTTTATTTTTACTTTTTATTTAATTTATGTATTTTGTTTAATTAGTTTTATTAAAATTGTAAAATAAAATAAATAATATAAAAATAATATTTTTATAAAAATTGTACTTTTTACAACTTTTTGTATATTTTTATATTTTGTCCCTTTTTAATCGTTGTAGCATAATATTTGTATTTTTTAGCTCATATTTAATTTTAAACTTAGTTTTTGCTATAGTTATTTTTACTCCTAGATTTTTAGGCTTTGCCGTAGAATTCCTTAAGTGCTTTTTCTTTAGACTAAGATTTAGGTGCTTTAGAATTTTGCGACGCCTTTTTAAGTTTTAGTTTCTTTTTAAGTTATTTCCATTTGGGATTTAGTTTTTCCTGTAAGATTTAATATTTTTAGACCTTTTACTATGTACCAATTATCATTCCAATTAGTAATTTCAATTTGCGATTATAATTTTAAGTTAGTTGTAGTAATAAGGTTAGGTTAGTCAAGTATTTTTAAGTTTTTATAAGTTTCTTTTATTTTTCCGTCACCTTTTATTTTTCAACCATTTTTTTTTTCTTCTTTTTCTACCTTTTTCGACGAACTCTTTTTCTTTCTTATTTCTCGCCATTCTAGTTTTAGGACTTAGAATTTTTTCTACTTCTTATCTAAATTTCTTAAAATTACGAAAATTTATTTTAAGTGGTTAAATTAATAGACATCAAAATTTTCTGGTTCGTAGTAATAGTTGGATTTGTACGTGGACCGGGTTATTGGAGCCAAACAGTCCTCAATTATATTGAGACCAAACGAATCCTGCCCCTCTGCTGCATCTTTTGGCTATTCGAAACGTGGGCAAAATCAGAAAAGTCTATTAATTGGATAACTTATTATAATTTTTCTTTCCTTTTTAAAAACTAATAGGATATTCAGTGAATGCACCGAGCAAGACGTTCGCCGCCGGTCATACGTTCACCACCTGTAACTCGATCAAGACATCTAGCAAATATTGTCGCCGTTGATTTTTCTTTAGAATCGTCATCTAGTCGAACAAGAACTCCAACTCAAATTTCCGATAATCCATCTTTTGAACCCGACTTCACAATTAAGAACCCGGAGCATATTCAAGGACAATTCCAAGATCTTGAACCACTAATTATTCCTCCTGAGCCACAAACCATTAAATCAGAATCCTCTAGTGATTCGTATTCAACAAATTCAATTATGGAAGTAACGGAACCTCTAAGTATGGAAGATCGAATGAGAGCCACACGCACGGGCCAAGGTCACGCCATTATTAAGCCAGAAGTTAATGCGCCAGATTATGAAATCAAAGGACAAATTCTACACATGGTAACTAACCAATGCCAATTCAGTGGTGCACCGAATGAAGATCCTAACGAACACCTTCGTACGTTTAAAAGAATTTGTACACTATTCAAAATCCGAGAAGTGGAAGATGAGCAGATCTATCTCATGTTGTTTCCCTGGACTTTAAAGGGAGAAGCCAAAGATTGGTTAGAATCGTTACCTGAAGGGGCTATTGACACATGGGATGTTTTAGTTGAAAAATTTCTTAAACGATTCTTTCCGGCATCCAAAGCCGTGAGACTTCAAGGAGAAATTGTTACATTCACGCAAAAGCCAAATGAAACATTATATGAGGCGTGGACAAGATTCGGAAGGATGTTGAGAGGATGTCCTCAACACGGTTTAGACACTTACCAAATAGTACAAATATTTTACCAAGGTGTCAACGTTGTCACACGAAAAGACATCGACATAACAGCTGGTGGTTCCATTATGAAGAAAACCGCAACTGAAGCTTACAAAATTATTGATAACACAGCCTCCCACTCGCATGAGTGGCACCAAGAAAAAGATATTTTTCGTTCATCTAAAGTGGCTAGAGCCGATTCTAGCCATGACTTTGATTCCGTTTCCGCAAAAATAGATGTTTTCGAAAGACGAATGGAAAAGATGAATTAAGATATTCACGCAATACGAATCAGTTGTGAGCAATGCGGTGGACCACACTTATTGAAAGATTGTCACATTGAACCAACGATGGAACAACGAGAGAATGTTTCCTATATGAACCAAAGGCCGGGAAATAATTATCAAAATAATTATCAACCGCCAAGGCTAAACTTAAATCGAAATCAAAACATTCTTTACAATCCAAAAGGACCCGAAAATAACTGGTATAACCAACAAGGTCCGAATAACCAACCGACTCAAAACAACACTTTCAATCAACAAAGACCTAGCTTGTATAAACCACCACAACAACCCGAAGAGAAAAAGCCAAATCTAGAAGAAATGATGGCAAAGCTGATTGAATCTCAAACACAATTCATTACATCTCAAACCCAAACGAACGAGAGATTTGATCAGTCATTAAGAACTCAACAAGCTTCCATTTTGAATCTAGAAAAACACGTAGGTACTCTTGCTAGCATGATGAGTGAGAGGGAACAAGGAAAGCTACCGAGTAATACTGAAGTAAATCCTCGGAATGAGAATGTTAACATGGTTTCAACAAATTCTGAAAAACCAGCTCCGGAAGATGGGAAGGTTTTAGATGAGAATAAAAATGAAGAAGTTACACCACCACCACCAGAGTATGTAAAGCCAGTGGTAGCACCATATAAACCACCCATCCCGTTTCCAAGAAAAGGAGTTGAGTATGAGCAAGTGATAGGTAATAAAGATTGTGATACCTCTGGAAAGAAGAAGAAGAAAAAGAATAAGAAAGTGCAAGAAACAAAAGCCGTAAATATAAACCCGGTGAAGACAGTTCCACCAAAACCTCCACCTAGGATAGGTGATCCGGGTGAATTTATTGTTCCTTGTCTACTTAGTGATTGTGTCATGTATGATGCACTAGCAGATTTAGGTGCGAGTGTAAGTGTTATGCCTCTTTCCTTATATAAGAGATTAGGAGTAGGTAAGTTAACTCCAACAGATATGAGTGTTCGACTCTTTGATCAAACCATTAAGCACCCAGTTGGAATTGCTGACAACCTACCCGTTCAAGTAGGTAATTTAACCTTTCTAGTCGAATTCATTGTCATTGACATAGAAGAGGACTCAAACGTTCCTCTAATTTTAGGCCGACCATTCTTTGCGTCCACCGGGGCGTTATTTGATGTAGGAAATGGAAGAATGACACTTAAAAGTGGTGACAAATCGATCACCTTTATGATTCGAAAATCTAAACCTCCACCAACCAAAACCGTTGAACCAATAAAAACGATTGGTAAGAACCATGTTGTTTTACCAACTCCAACGGCAGTGCTTAGCAATAAAGAAACGCCTAAGTGTGGGAAAAATGAAGTAACACCTAATGATGACTTGATAATAAAGAACCCCATAGTTGATACGAAATTAAATAACCCCGTTATTAACAGTTCAATGAAGAAACTTTTTAAACGGGTTATTGATGCTAAAAGTAAGGGGAACTTTAAGTTATGTAACCGGTTAGTATCCAATCTGTCGCCTAAAGAAAAGGCGAAGCTAGTTGAATTTGTGGATATTACGGAAAAAGCTGGTCACTGGCTTAAAGCAAAAGTCACAGATATGCAAGTTGATTATGGTCCAAGAGAAATTGACGATGAAGTTAATCACAATTTCGACACCACATCTACCTAAGTGTGAGGAGATTCAAATATTCTAAAAAGAAAATGCTGTTTGGAGTTAGTTGTTCTGTTCTCGTGTAGTTCCGAGAATGGAATTCGATTGGTCTTTTCCGCTAGCAGACACTAAAGAACTAGTTTTCTCCCTCCATTCTGAATTTTTATTTTTTTTAGGTTTTATTTGAAATTAATATGCATTTTAATTTATGTTTTATTGTGATTTTAAAAAACAAAATTTACTTTATTTCTTTAAGTTAAAAATATGATTTTTAAAATTCGTCGTAAGTTGAACACTAGGTCATTGAACCGAAATTGCTTTACCCGAGGGCGGGGCGACAAATTTTGTTATCATTATTTTTAATTTTATTGATCTAAAGCATGCCAAAAATATTATATATTATAAATTTTTGAACGTGGGTTTATGTACCAAACTTCAAAAATATGTATATATATGTTTGTATTTTATGTTATGTACACAACAGGGTAAAACAGTGCACTTTCAAAGACTGTCATGAAGTTCAGCAAAAGCTACTGATTTTGACAAGACGCAAAAAAATCAAATGTGAAATAACAATATGTTTGAAACTCGGTATTTTTAATCACTTTTCTACGCTAATCACCCTCATGAATTTAAATTATAGTCTGATTTCATGCAAATGAGGGCATTGCATGATCTTAAGTGTGGGGAAGGGTTATAAATTCTCTCAGGTTTATACTTGGTTTTAATTGCTAAATTTTGTGAAAATTTGAAAAAAATTTCAACTAAATGAATTCAAAATCATGTTTATACATATTTATGAACGATGAAAACTAGGTGTTAATACCGAAATTATCGTTACCTCGAGGACATAAATTGAGAAACAACCCAAAACGCTTGAATTCATTTAAAAAGGAATAAAGAAGAATAAAAAGGCAAAGAAAGAAACTAAGTGTGGGGAGAATGTACCAAGTTATTCAATTAAAAACTATCTATCACATGTTTCTGTAAAGTTATTGCAGGTGCTTTTGTTTTGGACTTAATTAACAGTTTTACCCGGTTTATTGTAATATATTTGAAAGAAAAGATGGATCTACACGATGAATCAATTCCATCATTAAAAGGAAGTAAAGTCTTCCGAAAAAAAAAACACGCGCTTCTTGATTTAGGTCATGAAGTTGTCGTCCAGACCAGCTGTAGGTTGACGAAAAATCTAGAAAAGTCATCACTAAAATCAGCAGGAAATCCACGGACCTCAGCATTAAACAGGGTCGCCATGTGGTCAGATTTATCCTAACCATGAGAAGGATTTATCTCGTACAATGGGGGGGCACCATGCAAATTAGCTGGATAAGACTAATGAATCAGATCCCCAGAAAGGATAATCTCCTTAAAGATTAAAAATCAGCTTTTAAGCCTGATATTACTCAATCCTTGAGATTGACCTTAAAGATTGAGAATTACAAACTCATGGAATTCAATGATATCTAAACTCGAGCTTGAACGAGAAAATATTTTGATCAAAAATACAAACCGATTTGTTTTCTGAAAACCCATTTTCAATGCGTTCATTACCATTGAACGTAAAATCCTAGGAATTCACCTGGAATTCATTAGGTCACCTGAACCAAATCGGGTGTCAACCGTAAGAACGGTGGTTGCATAGCATGGTCGAAGACAGGACCTTGTGCCAGACCGAAAAATCAAAGGATGATCTTTACTATTGCTCCTACCAAGGATAGTTCTAGCATCTGACACGTTAATTAGACCATGAACAAATGCATGTCATTAGACATTGCCTTAACAGTTTCTTGTTCATCGCTTTCCTTTACAACCGGACGGTAGTTTACCGAAAGGTAATATACGGAACAAGTAAACTGGATGTGTGCTTCCGATACCGGGATAGCAGTGGATTACACGAACCTAAAAGTTTTAAGCCAAAATATTGATCCACAAATATATTTTGCAACACCGAATGGTGGGTCAAATCAGAAAACTTGTCTAGGGTAAAATCTAGCTTGAATTTTCAAAAAGATCAAATGTTTTCATAAAGATCCAATTTCCTTAAGGATCTAAATTTTTATAGTCATGTGGGACTGTAAACCACCTTTCAAATGTGCACTTTGCTTTGGAAACCGAAAGTAAATCGGCTATTTGATTGCAAGTGTCGTTGACCTAAACCCGAGGCAACTGTGGATGACACACCCACCTTTAAACCACATCGTTACTATCATTGTTTATACCGCCATATCAAAATCACTAATGTATAAAGTGTGAAGAATAAAGAAGTGATTTGTGTGATGTATTATATTATTTCAAGACTGTATTGCTTGAGGACAAGCAACGCTCAAGTGTGGGGATATTGATAAGGCTAAAAAGGAACATATATTTCATAACATTATCCCCCAAGAAAGACAAGATTTTAGTTGCAATTGTTCCATATTCAAGTAATATTCGTTTATATTAAATAAGTGCGAACACAAAAGGCGAAAATGAATATTTGAAGACGGAAAGGTCCAAAATGCTCAAATGTACAAGATACAATTAAAATGGTTCAAATTATTGATGAGGAACGTTTAAAAATAACAAGAGTACAAGTTACGAAACGCAAAGTACACGATATAAAATAGTACGCAAGGACGTCCGAAAATCCGGAACCGGGACCCGAGCCAAGAAGAAACGCCCGACGCAATGGACCAAAAATATCTAGTCTACTATGCACATAAATATAATATAATATATAAATAATTATTAAAATTATTTATATTTTATATATATTTAATAAATATGTCGACGAACAAGAAGACAAAAGATATGTGAGCTGTCCAGCGTGGCCATGCGAGTCGCATGGCAAATAGGCATAAACCCATGCGAGTCGCATGGCAGTAAAAATCTGGCCAAATGCCTATAAAAAGGCAGTTTATGCACGAACTCAAACACATCTTTTTCTTTTCCTTCTCTGTAAACATATAACATAAATAAATAATTATAATTTTAATTATAATTTTAATAATTATGATTTAGTTTAGTATTGTAACAAATGATTTACGGGTTTTAAGTCAAGACTCTGCCCGTGTAATACTACGATATTAATACCCACTGTAAGTTATGTCTTTCCTTTTTAATTTAATGTCTCGTAGCTAAGTTATTATTATGCTTATTTAAAACGAAGTAATCATGATGTTGGGCTAATTACTAAAATTGGGTAATTGGGCTTTGTACCATAATTAAGGTTTGGGCAAAAGACCGACACTTGTGGAAATTGGACTATTGACTATTAATAGATGGGGGGTATTGTCTAATTGAGTGACAACTCATTGGAGTCTGTCGAACCTATCTTCAAATTAATTATCCTAATAATTAATAATGATTATGGTTGTCCTATTTAGTGACGTTCATATGGAATCTATTATAATCATTTAATTAATTATTCGGGTTGGGTAATTGATTATTCAAACTGATCAAGTGGGTAAATTAATATTCATATCTAATCAAAACAGGGGTAGATTACATACAGTGATAACTGGTGTAATTGTTGACAGAAGTGATAACTGCGTCACAGTTTAAATCCTTAATTAGTTGGAATATTTGACTTCGGGTATAAGGGTAATTTGACGAGGACACTCGCACTTTATATTTATGACCGATGGACTATTATGGACAAAAACCAGATAGACGTATCAAATAAACCAGGACAAAGGACAATTAACCCATGGTAATAAATTAAAATCAACACGTCAAACATCATGATTACGGAAGTTTAAATAAGTATAATTCTTTTATTGTATTTCTCATCGTATCTTTATTTACTGTCATTTTATTACTCGCAATTTTATTTACTGTCATTTTATTTATTGTCATTATTTTATACACTTTAATTATCGTCATTTATCTTTACGCTTAAAATATAGAATCGACAAACCGGTCATTAAACGGTAAAACCCCCCTTTTATAATAATATTACTACTTATATAATTATATATATTTTGTATAAATATAGTTGTTAAAAATATAGTAAGTATCACCAGCTCCCTGTGGAACGAACCGGACTTACTAAAAACTACACTACTCTACGATTAGGTACACTGCCTATAGTGTTGTAGCAAGGTTTAGGTATATCCCATCCGTAAATTAATAAAACTTGTGTCATATTTTGTAGTATTTTGTTTTAAAAATAATACTATTTCGTACCCTCACGCTACATCATCAACCACACACAAAAATACTGCGAAAAACCAACCAAAAACTCACACAAAAATAGTATTTTTTTCACCATTTTTCATCAAATCTTTCACAAAATCATGTTGAGAAGGATGCTATCAAGGAATTACTCAAGGAAAACGGTAAATTTCTACACCTAAACACCATTTAATCCAAAAATTAGTGTTCTTGAGCAATTTTATACCCAATTCGATTTTGATGCTTTTTAGTATAATTATGCTTAAATTGCTTGTGTATTATGCTTGTATAACCTAGAGTGATGCTATTTAACATGATTAGAAGCCTTAAACTTCAAATTTTGAGTAATCTAGGGTTTGTGTTCTTGAGCAATTTGGGGCTTTTTGATATAAACAGGTTATGGCCGATTTTTGTCATGAATTATTGCTAAATTAAGTAATGTAACATGTTTAAGTAGTTAAATGATCCAAACTTTGAGCCTAAACATGATTTTTGAGAATTAAAGTGGACTTTTTTAAGTCTAAAATTCATGAACTTGATTTTTGAGAGATAATGCCATTTGAAACTTGTTTAATTACTAATAATGATTATTTTGACATGTTATTTGAGTTGAATGCTTATGAACTTGGCGAACATTTTCGTATATGCTTATTTGAAAAAGTGTAGATTTGATAAAAATATGAAAATGAGCATAAGTTTGATATAAATTGAACATGTCATTGTAATTATTTTGATTGATGATTTTGCTGACACTAATGCATATTTGGATGCACAAAAATTGTGTTTGATGTGTTTTGCAGACTGAAAGGGGTGAATCTTCATCTCAAGCTCGCATTGCTCCTCCTGAGAATGCGGAACAACAGGATGTTGATAACTATTACAAACAAGATATACCTCATCCAGTTATGACATTTTCAGATATGCACGTGGAAGATTTGCACCCGAACTTTAGATTAGACAGACGTTAGATAGATTATCCAAAATACCAAAGAGGCTTGCACACTCTTCATTCTAAAGTTGTTGAAGTACCTAGGGTAATAGAATGAGAACCGTTAGAAGCCGTAGGATTGGCCGAACGGATTAGAGAATTACTTACACAGAGGTATGGTAATTCTACTTTTAATGATTAGGTACGATTATTCAACATGCGTAGACCTGTATATAAAGTATGGTGTGAAGAATTATTGTGTAGTATAGAAATAAATGATCGGGTAGCTAGTTTAACCGATGGAACTTTTATTAGATTTTTGTTAGGAGGTTCGATGCGCCACATGTCTCTACTAGACATGGCTCAGGCCTTACGTATATATACACCTGAGGAGCTAGCATCTGCCGATTATCGAGGGTTGATATTAAATGGTAGGAAGATTGATGAAAATTTTGATACGCATGGTGTATGGAGTCAAGTGACTAGCCATCACCGATTTAAAGGGGGAAATTACTCTTATCTTGATATTGATAGAGCTGAATTAAGAGTAATTCACAGGTTTCTAGCGAACTCGATTACACAGCGAGGTAAAAATAAGAAAAAGGTAAATGAGCAAGATTTATTTTACCACATGTGTATTCGAGACCCACAAAGCGCTGTAAGTATACCTTATTGTGTGGGTTATTATTTATCAGCTATGGTTAGGAGGATGAGACCGCACAGTATAATAGGAGGTGGTATATTTATTACATTAATTGCTGAGTATCTCGATGTGGATATAAGTCGGGGGGGATTATTAATGGAAGAACCAGAACCCCACGATACAATTGGTATAAATGTATATCATGGTGCTAAGGTTTTGAAGAGGCGAAATAACGCCGCAGTACAATATAATGGAAGACATCCACAGGTTGAAAGAAATCAACAGCCAGGTAATGTGGGAGGGGGAAATGAAATGACAGAAATGCAAAGGTTTATAGCTTCACAAGAGTATGAAAATGCTAGACATCGAGCATTTGAAGATTGGCAAGTTCATCAAAACCATATCATAGCACATTGCCAACATATAGGTAGAAACTATATTCCTACTCCAAAGCCCGTATTTCCTCCCTGGTCTATAGAGATCTAACCACCGTATCCTACTTATAACCCAGCTGAAGCATTTTATAACACATAAGGTTATGCATGGAACCCCTACTGGTATCAGTATCAACCCTAGTTTATTTAGTTTTATTTATTTTATTTTTGTAATGTTACTACATTTAACACTTATGTTGATATTGTAATAGTTTTTATAATTTTCTAACTTTTATTATTAGATTTTAATAATTTTTGAATGTGGGGTAATATACCAAACTTCAAAAATATGTATATATGTTTGCAGTTTATCTTATGTACACAACAGGGTAAAACAACACATTTTTAAAGACTGGCATTAAGTTCAGCAAAAGCAACTAATTTTGACGACAAGATGCAAAGTATATGTGATGTAACAACAAGATGGAATGAACAAATGATATGCACCATTTATCATTCAGAAAACAAACAACGATATGTTTGGAAACTTTGGTAAAATTTAATCATTTTTCTTTGCTAATCACCCTCAATAATTGAAATTGTTACCGATTTCTTGCAAATGAGGGCAATGCAAGATCTTAAGTGTGGGAAGGGGTTAAATTCTTTCAGATTTTAAAATTTTTACTTTATACGCTTGGTTACCATTAGAAATACTGGTAAAGCAGTAGTTGTATTAGAATCTAGTGCTCTCTGATAATAAAGAACAGCCCTAGTCTTATATACTGACTACCCAATTCTAGTAAAATTTTTCAAAATTTTCAATTAAATGAACTCAAAATCATGTTTATACATATTTATGAACGATAAAACTAGGTGTTAACACCGAAATTATTGTTACCTCGGAAAGGACATAAATTGAGAAACAAACCAAAATGTTAAAATTCATTTAAAATGGAATAGAGGACAATAAAAAGGAAAATAAAAGCCAAGTGTGGGAAAATTTACTAAGTTATTTTAAACATATGTCACATATTTCTGTAACAAATAATTAAAGATACTTTTGCTTTGGACTAAACTAAACAGTTTTACCCGATTTACTGTAAGAAAGATGGATCTACACGATGAATCAATTCCATCATTAAAAGGAAGTAAAGTCTTCCGAAAAAGACACGCGCTTCTTGATTTAGGTCATGAAGTTGTCGTTCAGAGAAGCTGTAGGTTGAAGAAAAATCTAGAAAAGTCATCACTAAAATCAGCAGGAAATCCACGGACCTCAGCATTAAACAGGGTCACCAAGTGGTCAGACTTATCCTAACCATGAGAGGATCTGTCTTGTAAAATAGGGAGGACACAGTGCAAATTAGCTTGATAAGACTAATGAATCAGATCCTCAGAAAGGATAATCTCCTAAAAGATCAAAAATCAGCTTTTAAGACTGATATTACTCAATCCTAGAGATTGACCTTAAAGATTGAGAATTACAAACTCATGGAATTCAATGATATCTAAACTCGAGCTTGAACTAGAAAATATTTTGATCAAAATTTCAAACCGATTTGTTTTCTAAAAATCCATTTTCAATGCGTTCATTACCATTGAACGTAAAATCCTAAGAATTCACCTGGAATTCATTAGGTCACCTGAACCTAATCGGGTGTCAACCGTAAGAACGGTGGTTGCATAGCATGGTCAAAGACAGGACCTTGTGCCAGACCGAAAAATTATAAGGGTGAGCTTTACTATTGCTCCTACAAAGGATAGTAATTGCGTCCGACACGTTATAGACCATAATTAAAAGCATGTCAGGGGACATTGCCTTAACAGTTGCTTGTTCAACGCTTTCCTTTACAACCGGACGGTAGTTTATCGAAATGTAATATACGGAGCAAGTATACTGGACGTGTTGCTTTCCTAATACAAGGTTAGCAAGTGGGTGACACAAAACCATAAGTTTTGAGCTAAAATTTTCAAATCTGAAACCCACCAAACCCACAAAAAGAATTTGCAAACACCGGTGAAGGGTTATTCCGGAAAACTTATCTAGGGTAAAAACTAGATTTAATTTTCAAAAGATCAAATGTTTTCATAAAGATCCAATTTCCTTAACGGATCTAAATTTTTATAGTCATGTGAGACTGTAAACCACATCGTTACTACCATTGTTTATACCGCCGTAAAGAAATCACTGATGTACAAAGTATGAAGATTAAAGAAGTGATTCTAGTATTTCAAGACTATATTGCTTGAGGCCAAGCAACGCTCAAGTGTGGGAATATTTGATAATGCTAAAAACGAACATATATTTCATAGCATTATTCCTCAAGAAAGACAAGCTTTTAGTTACAATTGTTCTATTTACAAGTGTTATTCATTTAACTAATAAAAGGTGAAGACAAAAGATAGATTCGACGAATTGAAGACGCAAACGACCAAAAAGCTCAAAAGTACAAAATACAATCAAAGAGGTTCCAATTATTGATAAGAAACATCTAAAAATGACAAGAGTACAAGTTACAAAACGCAAAGTACAAGATATTAAATTGTACGCAAGGACGTTCGAAAATTCGGAACCGGGACCAGAGTCAACTCTCAACGCTCGACGCAACGGACTAAAAATTACGAGTCAACTATGCACATAAATATAATATAATATTTAAATAATTCTTAAAAATTATTTATATATTATATTTATATTTAAATACCGTCGGCAAATTAAAAGACAAACTTGTGTGAGCTGGTTTTACGAACTCCGCGACTTGCGGAGTTTGTAGTGAAAAAAGGCCGCGACTCGCGGAGTCCCCAATTCTGAAACTGCCTATAAAAGCCAACGCATTCGACGAGTTTTAAATATCCATATATATATCCTCTCTATCTATATACATAAATATATATATATATAATTTATATTTTAATTTTAATTTTAATTTTAATTTCTAATAATAAGGGTATGTTAGCGAATGTTGTAAGGGTGTAAGTCGAAATTCTGTCCGTGTAACGCTACGCTATTTTTAATCATTGTAATTTATGTTCAACCTTTTTACATTAATGTCTCGTAGCTAAGTCATTATTATGCTTATTTAAAACGAAGTAATCATGATGTTGGGCTAATTACTAAAATTGGGTAATTGGGCTTTGTACCATAATTGGGGTTTGGACAAAAGAACGACACTTGTGGAAATTAGACTATGGGCTATTAATGGGCTTTATATTTGTTTAACTAAATGATAGTTTGTTAATTTTAATATAAAGTTTTACAATTGGACGTCCCTATAAATAACCATATACACTCGATCGGATACGATGAGCGGGATATTTATATGTACGAATAATCGTTCATTTAACCGGACACGGGAATGGATTAATAGTCACTAGAATTATTAAAACAGGGGTGAAATTATCTACAAGGATACTTGGCATAATTGATAACAAAGTATTAAAACCTTGGGTTACACGCAGTCGATATCCTGGTGTAATTATTAAACAAAGTAATAAAACCTTGTTACAGTTTAAGTCCCCAATTAGTTGGAATATTTGACTTCGGGTATATGGATAATTTGACGAGGACACTCGCACCTTAAATTTATGACCGATGGACTGTTATGGACAAAAACCAGACGGACATATTAAATAATCCAGGACAAAGGACAATTAACCCATGGGTATAAAACTAAAATCAACACGTCAAACATCATGATTACGGAAGTTTAAATAAGCATAATTATTTTATTTCATATTTAATTTCCTTTATTTTATATTTAATTGCACTTCTAATTATCGCACTTTTATTTATTGTCATTGTATTTAATTGCACTTTTAATTATCGTACTTTTTAATTATCACAATTTTATTTTATCGCACTGTTATTTATCGCAATTTCATTATCGTTATTTACTTTATGCTTTAAATTAATTTATATTTATTTTTAATATTTTACATTAGGTTTTAACTGCGACTAAAGTTTTTAAAATCAACAAACTGATCATTAAACGGTAAAAACCCCCTTTAAAATAATAATATTACTTATTTATATATTTTATTTTTATAAATCAAAACTAATATAGCGTTAAGCTTTGTTTAAAAGATTCCCTGTGGAACGAACCGGACTTACTAAAAACTACACTACTGTACGATTAGGTACACTGCCTATATGTGTTGTAGCAAGGTTTAGGGATATCCATTCTATAAATAAATAAATATCTTGTGTAAAATTGTATCATATTTAATAGTATTTCCTGCTAAAATTTAATAGTATTTTATACCCCTTAGCTTTAACTATCAAGTATTTTTAGCAGTGTAAAAATACTTGATGTTAAAGCTAAGGGGTATAAAATACTATTAAATTTTAGCAGGAAAAACTATTAAATACGATACAATTTTACACAAGATATTTATTTATTTATAGAATGGATATACTTAAACCTTGCTACAACACTTATAGACAGTGTCCTTGTAATACTTTGTTATCGACTGCGTGTAACCCAAGGATATCGACTGCGTGTAACCCAAGGTTTTAATACTTTGTTATCAATTATGCCAAGTGTCCTTGTAAATAATTTCACCCCTGTTTTAATAATTCTAGTGACTATTAATCCATTCCCGTGTCCGGTTAAATGAACGATTATTCGTACATATAAATATCCGTCCCATCATATCCGATCGAGTGTATATGGTTATTTATAGGGACGTCCAATTGTAAATCTTTATATTAAAATTAACAAACTATCATTTAGTTAAACAAATATAAAGCCCATTAATAGCCCATAGTCTAATTTCCACAAGTGTCGTTCTTTTGTCCAAACCCCAATTATGGTACCAAGCCCAATTACCCAATTTTAGTAATTAGCCCAACATCATGATTACTTCGTTTTAAATAAACATAATAATAACTTAGCTACGAGACATTAATATAAAAAGGTTGAACATAACTTACAATGATTAAAAATAGCGTAGCGTTACACGGACAGAATTTTGACTTACACCCTTACAACATTCGCTAACATACCCTTATTATTAGAAATTAAAATTAAAATTAAAATTAAAATATAAATTATATATATATATTTACGTATATAGATAGAGAGGATGGATATATGGATATTTAAAACTCGTCGAATGCGTTGGCTTTTATAGGCAGTTTCAGAATTGGGGACTCCGCGAGTCTCGGCCTTTTTTCACTACAAACTCCGCAAGTCGCGAAGTTCGTAAAACCAGCTCACACAAGTTTGTCTTTTAATTTGCCGACGGTATTTAAATATAAATATAATATATAAATAATTTTTAAGAATTATTTAAATATTATATTATATTTATGTGCATAGTTGACTCGTAATTTTTAGTCCGTTGCGTCGAGCGTTGAGAGTTGACTCTGGTCCCGGTTCCGGATTTTCGAACGTCCTTGCGTACAATTTAATATCTTGTACACTGCGTTTTGTAACTTGTACTCTTGTCATTTTTAGACGTTTCTTATCAATAATTGGAACCTCTTTGATTGTATTTTGTACTTTTGAGCTTTTTGGTCGTTTGCGTCTTCAATTCGTCGAATCTATATTTTGTCTTCACCTTTTATTATTTAAACGAATATCACTTGTAAATAGAACAATTGCAACTAAAAGCTTGTATTTCTTGAGGAATAATGCTATGAAATATATGTTCGTTTTTAGCATTATCAAATATTCCCACACTTGAGCGTTGCTTGTCCTCAAGCAATATAGTCTTGAAATACTGGAATCACTTCTTTATTCTTCACACTTTGTACATCAGTGATTTCTTTACGGTGGTATAAACAATGGTAGTAACGATGTGGTTTACAGTTCCACATGACTATAAAATTTAGATCCTTTAAGGAAATTGGATCTTTATGAAAACATTTGATCTTTTGAAAATTAAATCTAGCTTTTACCCTAGATAATTTTTCCGGAATAACCCTTCACCGGTGTTTGCAAATTCTTTTTGTGGGTTTGGTGGGTTTCAGATTTGAAAATTTTAGCTTAAAACTTACGGTTTTGTGTCACCCACTTGCTTACCTTGTATTAGGAAAGCAACACGTCCAGTATACTTGCTCCGTATATTACCTTTCGATAAACTACCGTCCGGTTGTAAAGGAAAGCGTTGAACAAGCAATTGTTAAGGCAATCCCCTGACATGCTTTTAATTATGGTCTATAACGTGTCGGATGCAATTACTATCCTTTGTAGGAGCAATAGTAAAGCTCACCCTTATAATTTTTTGGTCTGGCACAAGGTCCTGTCTTTGACCATGCTATACAACCACTGTTCTTACGGTTGACACCCGAATTGGTTCAGGTGACCTAATGAATTCCAGGTGAATTCCTAGGACTTTACGTTCAAAGGTAATGAACGCATTGAAAATTGGTTTTTAGAAAACAAATTGGTTTGTAATTTTTGATCAAAATATTTTCTCGTTCAAGCTCGAGTTTAGATATCATTGAATTTCATGAGTTTGTAATTCTCAATCTTTAAGGTCAATCTCTAGGATTGAGTAATATCAGTCTTAAAAGCTGATTTTTGATCTTTTAGGAGATTATCCTTTCTGGGATCTGATTCATTAGTCTTATCCAGCTAATTTGCACAGCGTCCTCCCCATTTTACAAGACAGATCCTCTCATGGTTAGGATAAGTCTGACCACTTGGCGACCCTGTTTGATACTGAGGTCCGTGGATTTCCTGCTGATTTTAGTGATGACTTTTCTAGATTTTTCGTCAACCTACAGCTGGTCTGGACGACAACTTCATGACCTAAATCAAGAAGCGCGTTTCTTTTTCGGAAGACTTTACTTCCTTTTAATGATGGAATTGATTCATCGTGTAGATCCATCTTTCTTACAGTAAATCGGGTAAAACTGATTAGATTAGTCCAAAACAAAAGTATCTTCAATTATTTGTTACAGAAATATGTGACATATGTTTAAAATTACTTGGTGAAGTTTCCCACACTTGGCTTTTATTTTCCTTTTTATTGTCCTCTATTCCATTTTAAATGAATTCTAACATTTTGGTTTGTTTCTCAATTTATGTCCTTTCCGAGGTAACAATAATTTCGGTGTTAACACCTAGTTTTATCGTTCATAAATATGTATAAACATGATTTTGAGTTCATTTAATTGAAAATTTTGTAATTTTTTTTACTAGAATTGGGTAGTCAGCATATAAGACTAGGGCTATTCTTTATTATCAGAGAGCACTAGATTCTAATACAACTACTGCTTTACTAGTATTTCTAATGGTAACCAAGCGTAAAAGTAAAAATTTTAAAATACGAAAGAATTTAACCCCTTCCCACACTTAAGATCTTGCAATGCCCTCATTTGCAAGAAATCAGTAACAATTTAAATTATTGAGGGTGATTAGCGTAGAAAAATGATTAAATTTTACCAAAGTTTCCAAACATATTGGCGTTTGTTTGCTGAATGATAAATGGTGCATATCATTTGTTCATTCCGTCTTGTTGTTATTTCACATATATTTTGCATCTTGTCGTCAAAATTAGTTGCTTTTGCTGAACTTAATGCCATTCTTTGAAAATGTGTTGTTTTATCATGTTGTGTACATAAGATAAACTGCAAACATATATACATATTTTTGAAGTTTGGTATATTATCCCACATTAAAAAATTATTAAAATCTAATAATAAAAGTTAGAAAGTTATAAAAACTATTACAATATCAACATAAGTGCTAAATGTAGTAACATTACAAAAATAAAATAAATAAAACTAAATAAACTAGGGTTGTTACTGATACCAGTAGGGGTTCCATGCATAACCATATGTGTTATAAAATACTTCAGCTGGGTTATAAGTAGGATACGGTGGTTGGATCTCTATAGACCAGGGAGGAAATACGGGCTTTGGAGTAGGAATATAGTTTCTACCTATATGTTGGCAATGAGCTATGATGTGGTTTTGATGAACTTGCCAATCTTCAAATGCTCGATGTCTAGCATTTTCATTCTCTTGTGAAGCTATAAACCTTTGCATTTCTGTCATTTCATTTCCCCCTCCCACATTACCTGGCTGTTGATTTCTCTCAACCTGTGGATGTCTTCCATTATATGCTACTGTGGCGTTATTTTGCCTCTTCAAAACCTTAGCACCATGATATACATTTAAACCAATTGTATCGTGGGGTTCTGGTTCTTCGATTAATAATCCCCCCTGACTTATATCCACATTAAGATACTCAGCAATTAATGTAATAAATATACCACCTTCTATTATACTGTACGGTCTCATCCCCCTAACCATAGCTGATAAATAATAACCCACACAATAAGGTATACTTACAGCGCTTTGTGGGTCTCGAATACACATGTGGTAAAATAAATCTTGCTCATTTTCCTTTTCCTTATTTTTACCTCGCTGTGTAATCGAGTTCGCTAGAAACCTGTGAATTACTCTTAACTCAGCTCTATCTATATCCAAATAAGAGTAATTTCCCCCTTTAAATCGGTGATGGCTAGTCATTTGACTCCATACACCATGCGTATCAAAATTTTCATCAATCTTCCTACCATTTAATATCAACCCTCGACAATCGGCAGATGCTAGCTCCTCAGGCGTATATATATGTAAGGCCTGAGCCATGTCTAGTAGAGACATGTGGCGCATCGAACCTCCTAACAAAAATCTAATAAAAGTTCAATCGGTTAAACTAGCTACCCGATCATTTATTTCTATACTACATAATAATTCTTCACACCATACTTTATATACAGGTCTACGCATGTTGAATAATCGTACCCAATCGTTAAAAGTAGAATTACCATACCTCTGTGTAAGTAATTCTCTAATCCGTTCGGCCAATCCTACGGCTTCTAACGGTTCCCATTCTATGATCCTAGGTACTTCAACAGCTTTAGAATGAAGAGTGTGCAAGCTCCTTTGGTATTTTGGATAATCTATCCAACGTCTGTCTATTCTCAAGTTCGGGTGCAAATTTTCCACGTGCATATCGGAAAATGTCATAACTGGATGAGGTATATCTTGTTTGTAATGGTTATCAACATCCTGTTGTTCCGAATTCTTAGGAGGAGCAATGCGAGCTTGGGATGAAGATTCACCCCTTTCAGTCTGCAAAACACATCAACACAATTTTTGTGCATCCAAATATGCATTAGTGTCAGCAAAATCATCAATCAAAATAATTACAATGACATGTTCAATTTATATCAAACTTATGCTCATTTTCATATTTTTATCAAATCTACACTTTTTCAAATAAGCATATACGAAAATGTTCGTCAAGTTCATAAGCATTCAACTCAAATAACATGTCAAAATAATCATTATTAGCAATTAAACAAGTTTCAAATGGCATTATCTCTCAAAAATCAAGTTCATGAATTTTAGACTTGAAAAAGTCCACTTTAATTCTCAAAAATCATGTTTAGGCTCAACGTTTGGATCATTTAACTACCTAAACATGTTACACTACTTAATTTAGCAATAATTCATGACAAAAATCGGCCATAACCTGTTTATATCAAAAAGCCCCAAATTTTGCTCAAGAACACAAACCCTAGATTACTCAAAATTTGAATTTTAAGGCTTCTAATCATGTTAAATAGCATCAATCTAGGTTATACAAGCATAATACATAAACAATTTAAGCATAATTACACTAAAAAGCATCAAAATCGAATTGGGTATAAAATTGCTCAAGAACACTAAATTTTCGGATTAAAGGGTGTTTTGGTGTAGAAATTTACCGTTTTTCTTGAGTAATTCCTTGATAGCATCCTTCTCACCATGATTTTGTGAAAGATTTGATGAAAAATGGTGAAAAAATACGAATTTGTGATGTGTTTTCGTGTGTATTTTCGCAGTTTTTGTGGGTGTGGAGTGTGTTGACTGATCTGTTCTGCGTTTTATTTTTTTCTGGATTCCCTTTTAAACTCCGTAAGTCGCGGTGTTTAATTTTTTTTTCTTCCTAAATCTTTAACTTATAAAATGAATATTAATTAATTTTAAAAATTTGTTTCCCTTGTTATTTAGAACGAGGTCGTTTCGGATCGATGTCCTAGTCCGTCCCTCGACAAAATTTTAAAATTTGTCTATTTAAAGCGCGGTTTTAAAAGCAAAGATTTTTGGGGTTTTTAATGTCTTTGGCATACTTTAATTCAATAAGATTAAAAATAATAATAATAAAAGTTCTCGTCCCTCCCTCGGGTAAAGCAATTTCGGTTCAACGACCTAGTCTTCAACTCACGACGAATTTTAAAAATCATATTTTTAACTTAGCGAAATAAAGTAAATTTTTGTTTTTAAATTCACAACAAACTTAAATTTAAAATGCATAAAATTAAAAATTCACACCAAACTTAAATTATATTTTTGTTTTTATACATACAAACTTATATTAAAAATATTAATATTTCAAATATTTACAATTTTAAATATATTGATTTAATTTTAACAAGTTTACAATATTATTTTAATATTAATTTTAAAAACAAAGTAAAAATAAAATTAAAAATCTTTTTGGCTTTTATCCCACTTTAATCAATCAAATATTATCAAAAGTATGCGCCCCTCTTTTCGGTAAAGTAATTTCGGTTCCATGACCTAATTTAACTCATGATGAATTTTTGAAATATTTTGGGTTTGATTGATTAAAGATATTTATACCTTAAGAATAAACGGTAAATTTCGCAGTGATGTAATAAATTTTTGTATGATATCAATAATTTCGGTCGCAAGACCTAATTTTATTGAATATCAATTTAATACTTTATAGCGAACAAATTAGCGTTTATTATCAAAAGGTTAAAAATAAAAATAAAAAATGAAAACTGTACAAACATACCTGTGAGATAGTATTCTTAGTGATATGCTCTAGCCCACTCATAAGATAGTCGGACTAATTGTTTTTCCATGGCTACATAGGCGTAGCCTCGAGCATTTAACGTTTTTTTTTAAACATATGAACGGTCCGTCTCTGCATAAAGTAACAAATTCGGTATTTGAATAGGTTTGATTATTTGAACATTTACCTTCGTGTGACCATTTTCCGCATTTGTGACATTTTTCAAGGTGTCGTGCTCTCCTTTTCGCTGCGGATTTTGATTTTCCTTTACCAAATTGTAACTTATTATCTTCGCATCTGGATTCTTTTCTTACTCCGTCCAATTTATCTCTGATAAATGATACTATTTCACTTGGAAGTGTATCATTATTACGTTTAGTGATCAAAGCGTGTAGCATTAGACCATGGTTTAATTCACAAGAAGTCTTCATTTCGTAAAAACCTAAAAAAAATAAAAATTCAGAATTGGGGGAGAAGACTAGTTCTTTAGGGTCTGCTAGGGAAAGACCATTCGGGTTCCATTTTCGAGAACTACACGAAAACAGAAAATCTAACTCTAACAGAAATACATATTATCCTTTAAAGACTTGATTCTCCCAACACTTAGTTAGCTGTGGTATCGAAATTGTGATTAACTTCGTTGTCAACTTCCATCAGACTATCTATGTAATGTTTAACTCTGTGACCATTAACCTTAAATTCAATCCCATTTGAATTTGTTAATTCTACTGTTCCGTATGGGAAAACTCTTTTGACTATGAATGGTCCAGACCATCTTGATTTCAATTTTCCAGGAAATAGCTTGAATTGTGAATTGAAAAGAAGAACTTTGTCTCCTTCTTTAAATTCTTTTGAACTTCTGATTCTTTTATCATGCCATTTCTTCGTTCTTTCTTAATAGATTAACGAATTTTCGTATGCTTCATGTGTTAATTCTTCTAATTCGTTTAATTGACTTAACCGTAGACGTCCAGCTTCATGTAAATCAATATTACATGTCTTCAAAGCCCAAAATGCTTTGTGTTCAATTTCTACTGGAAAATGACATGCTTTTCCGTAAACGAGTTTAAAAGGTGTGGTTCCAATTGGAGTTTTGTAGGCTGTTCTAAAAGCCCATAGTGCATCCTCCAATTTAATAGACCATTCCTTCGGATTTGATCCTACGGTTTTCTCTAGAATACGTTTCAAAGCTCGGTTGGTATTTTCAACTTGTCCACTTGTTTGTGGATGATATGCGGTGGAGATTTTATGAGTTACTCCATATCTTTTAAGAACTTTCTCAAGTTGATTATTACAAAAATGAGTTCCCCGATCACTTATTAAAGCTTTCGGTGTTCCAAACCTTGCAAAAAGATGTTTTAAAAAGTTGACTACAACTCGTGCATCGTTAGTTGGGAGAGCTTGTGCTTTCGCCCATTTAGATACATAATCAATGGTAACGAGAATGTAGAGATTATTATGATATTTTGGAAATGGACCCATAAAGTCAATACCCCAAATGTCAAATACTTCACATACTTGAATGACATTTTGTGGCATTTCATCACGTTGACTTATTTTTCCGGCCCTTTGACAAGCATCATGGGATTTGCAAAGAAGGTGTGCGTCTTTGTAAATTGTAGGCCAATAGAATCCAGCATCGTAAACTTTTCTTGCTGTGAGTTGAGGCCCATAATGCCCTCCTGTTGGTCCTGTGTGACAATGATTTAAGATTTTACTAGCTTCATTTCCGAATACACATCGGCGTATTATTCCATCTGGACAACTTTTAAACAGATGTGGATCTTCCCAGAAATAGTGTTTTATATCACTGAAGAATTTCTTTCGTTTTTGGAACGATAATCCTTTCTCAAGGAATCCACAAACTAAGTAGTTGGCATAGTCTGCAAACCATGGAATTTTATTATAATCTATCTTCAATAGATATTCATCAGGAAAGTTATCTTGTATGGCCGATTCATTTAGAACTTCTAATTCGGGATTTCCAAGACGAGAAAGATGATCAGCGGCGAGATTTTCTTCTCCTCTTTTATCTCAGATTTCAATATCGAATTCTTGTAAGAGTAAGATCCAACGGATTAATCTTGATTTGGCATCTTGTTTCGAAAATAGGTATCTAAGAGCAGAATGGTCGGTATAGACCACCGTTTTTGCTAGAAGGAGATATGAACGAAATTTGTCAAAAGCAAAGACAATAGCAAGGAGTTCTTTTTCAGTAGTTATGTAGTTCGTTTGTGCTCCTTGTAACGTCTTACTAGCATAATATATAGGTTGAAATCGTTTTTCAATCCTTTGTCCTAAAACGGCTCCCATTGCAAAATCACTTGCATCGCACATTAGTTCAAACGGTAGATTCCAATTTAGTGTTATCATGATCGGCGCATTAGTGAGTTTCTCTTTAAGAATATTAAAAGATTTGATACATTCATCTGAAAAGATGAATGGAGCATCCTTTTCTAGGAGTTTATTCATAGGAGTGGCAATTTTAGAAAAATCTTTTATGAAATGTCGGTAAAAACCGGCATGCCCTAGAAAACTCCTAACTCCTCTAACATTGGTGGGATGTGGAAGTTTAGCAATTACATCTACTTTAGCTCTATCCACTTCAATTCCTTCCTTTGAAATTTTATGACCAAGAACGATGCCTTCTTTAACCATGAAATGGCATTTCTCCCAATTAAGTACTAGATTTGATTGTTCGCATCTAATAAGCATTCGTTCAAGATTAACTAGACATGATTCAAATGTATCACCGAAGAATGAAAAGTCATCCATGAAAACTTCCATGCATTCTTCTATCATGTCGTGAAAAATCGCCATCATGCACCTTTGAAAGGTTACAGGGGCGTTACAAAGTCCAAATGGCATGCGTTTGTAAGCAAAAGTACCATAAGGGCACGTGAATGTGGTTTTCTCCTGGTCCTCGGGTGCTATTGGAATTTGAAAACATCCGGAAAATCCTTCTAGAAAACAATAGTAACTGTTTCCGGCTAATCTTTCCAACATTTGATCAATGAAAGGTAAGGGAAAGTGATCTTTTCTGGTGGCGTCATTTAATTTTCTATAATCTATACACGCACGCCATCCTGTTACAGTCCTAGTAGGAATAAGCTCATTTTTCTCATTTGTAATGACAGTCATGCCACCCTTCTTAGGCACGCATTGAACTGGGCTTACCCATGGACTATCAGAGATTGGATAAATTAAACCTGCATCTAGCAGTTTAATAATTTCTTTCTTAACTACATCTTGCATATTAGGATTTAGTCTTCGTTGGCGTTGTACATACGTTTTATGACCTTCTTCCATAAGGATTTTATGTGTGCAATACGAAGGACTTATTCCTTTAATATCATGAATTTTCCATGCAATGGCTGGTTTATGAGCTTTTAACACAGAAATGAGTTGTGATTTCTCATTTTCAGTAAGAGAAGACGATATTATTACAGGTAATTCAGATTCACCATGTAAATAAGCGTATTCCAAATGGTTTGGAAGTGGCTTTAACTCTAATGTTGGAGGTTCTTCTATCGATGATTTATATCGATATCTGTCTTCTTCTTTTAGCATTTGAATTTCTTCTGTTGTTGGTTCATATCCATTAGCTATTAGTGTAGCTAACATTTCAGTTTCATCAATTGGTTCAGTTCCTTCTCCTAAAGAACATTCTCCTGTTCCTTGTAATTCTGGAAATTCTTCTAACAATTCTGCATGTGATTCTATAGTTTGAATATAATAACATGTATCATCTGCAGATTGCGGTTGTTGCATTGCTCTATCAACTGAAAAGGTAACACTCTCATCCTCTATACTTAGGGTCAGTTTCTTACCAAACACGTCTATCATTGCTTTAACCGTGTTTAAGAATGGTCTTCCTAATATGAGAGGAACTTGAGAATCTTCTTCCATGTCCAGAACAACAAAATCTACTAGAAATACTAAAGTACCAACTTTAACTAGCATGTTCTCCATTATCCCTCTAGGATATTTTATTGATCGATCAGCTAGTTGTATGCTTATTCTTGTTGGTTTCAATTCTCCAAGGTCTAGTTTAGCGTATAGTGAATACGGCATTAAATTTATACTAGCACCTAAGTCTGCCAATGCTTCTATTGAACTAAGACTACCCAGAAAACATGGAATTGTGAAACTTCCTGGATCAAATAATTTTTCTGGTATCTTATTCAACAGCACTGCTGAACAATTAGCATTCATAGTAACAGCCGAGAGTTCTTCCATTTTCTTTCTATTCGAGATCAGATCTTTCAGAAATTTAGCATATCTAGGCATTCCTGAAATTACATCAATGAAAGGAAGATTTACATTTATCTGTTTAAATATATCCAAAAATTTAGATTGCTCGGCTTCAAGTTTCTCTTTTCTTAATTTACTCGGGTAACGAAGTGGTGGTTGGTATGGTTTAACATAAGGTTTATCCTTAACTGTGTTATCTTCATTAACCTTTTCAACTACCGATTCTGTTTCCTTATCTTGTTCAGGTTGTGGTTCTTGTGGAGTAGGAATAGCTTCATCAGAAATTACAGGTATTTCAGGTGGTTTAAGTGTTGTACCACTTCTTGTGGTAATGACTTTAGCTGTTTCATTCCGGGGGTTAGCATTTGTATCACTAGGTAGACTTCCCGGTTTTCTTTCACCTATTAACCTTGCTAGGTTACTCACTTCTTGTTCCAAATTTTGAATAGAAGCTTGTTGATTTCTAAATGCTTGAGTATTTTGTTCATTAGTTTGTTTCTGAGATGTGAAAAACTATGATTGAGTTTCAACTAGCTTCGTCATCATATCTTCTAAATTCGGCTTTTTATCATCGGTTTGTGGTGGTTTGTTTTGAAAATTAGGTCTTTGCTGGTTGTAAGTATTATTAGATACTTGTTGATTACTTGGACCTTGTTGGTTGTTGTATGGAATATTTCGGTTCTAATTCTGGTTTTGATTGTAAATTGGTCTTGACGGTTGATAATTATTCTGATAATTATTTCTAGGCCTTTGGTTTAGATATGAAACATTCTCTCTTTGTTCCATTGTTAGTTCAATACTGAGACAATCTTTCGTCAAATGTGGTCCTCCACACTGCTCACAACTAATTCGTATTGAGTGAATATCTTTAGTCATCTTTTCCATTCGTCTCTCGACAGCATCTATCTTTGCGGAAATGGAATCTAAGTCATGGCTAGAATCGGCTCTAGCTGCTTTAGATGATCTAACGATATCTTTTTCTTGGTGCCACTCATGTGAGTGGGAAGCAGTGTTATCAATAATTTTGTAAGCATCAGTTTCGGTTTTCTTCATAATGGAACTACCAGCTGCTATATCTATGTCTTTTCTTGTAGTGATGTCGCATCCTTGGTAGAATATTTGTACTATTTGACAGGTGTCTAAACCATGTTGCGGACATCCTCTCAATAACTTTCCAAATCTTGTCCATGCCTCATATAGAGTTTCATTTGGTTTCTGTGTGAACGTAACAATTTCTCCTTGAAGTCTCACGGCTTTAGATGCCGGAAAGAATTGTTTAAGAAATTTTTCAACTAAAACGTCCCATGTATCAATCGCCCCTTCAGGTAACGATTCCAACCAATCTTTGGCTTCTCCCTTTAAAGTCCAGGGAAATAACATGAGATATATCTGTTCATCCTCAACTTCTCGGATTTTAAATAGTGTGCAGATCCTATTAAAGGTACGAAGATGTTCGTTTGGATCTTCCTTCGGCGCACCACTAAATTGGCATTGATTAGTCACCATATGTAGAATTTGTCCTTTGATTTCATAATCTGGCGCATTAATGTCAGGATGAGTAATTGCGTGACCTTGGCCAGTGCGTTTAGCTCGCATTCGGTCTTCCATACTTAGAGGTTCCAGATTCTCCATGATTGAATTTGTTGAATCTGAATCACTAGAGGATTCAGATTTAATGGTTCGTTCCTCAACAATCTCTGTTTGAATGATTGGTGGTTCCGGATAAAAAATTAATGGTTCAGGATCTATGAATCGTCCCTGAATATTCTCCGGATTCTCAATTGTGAGGTCGGGTTCAAAGAATGGATTATCGGAAATTTGAATTGGAGAATGTAGAGACCCGTCCTAATCCATCCGGACAAAGTCCATATCGATTATAAACGATTCACAACAGTTGATTACATTGCGAGGTACTTGACCTCTATATGATACATTTTACAAACATTGCATTCGTTTTTGAAAAGACAATCTTTCATTACATCGAAAGTTGACGGCATGCATACCATTTCATAATACATCTAACTATAATTGACTTAATAATAATCTTGATGAACTCAACGACTCAAACCAACGTCTTTTGAAATATGCCATGAATGACTCCCAGTAATGTCTCTAATATGAGCTAATGCATAGCGGAAGATTTCTTTCATACCTGAGAATAAACATGCTTTTAAGTGTCAACCAAAAGGTTGGTAAGTTCATTAGTTTAACATAAATAATCATTTCATAATTTTAATAGACCACAAGATTTCATATTTCCATTTCTCATAAACATACGTCACATACATAGAGACAAAAATATCATTCATATGGATTGAACACCTGGTAACCGACATTCACAATATGCATATAAGAATATCCCCATCATTCCGGGATCCTCCTTCGGACATGATATAAATTTCGAAGTACTAAAGCATCTGGTACTTTGGATGGGGGCTTGTTGGGCCCGATAGATCTATCTTTAGAGTTCGCGTCAATTAGGGTGTCTGTTCCCTAATTCTTAGATTACCAGACTTAATAAAAAGGGGCATATTCAGTTTCGATCATTCAACCATAGAACGTAATTTCGATTACTTGTGTCTATTTCGTAAAACAGTTATAAAAACAGCGCATTTATTCTCAGTCCCAAAATATATATTGCGAAAGCATTTAAAAAGGGATTAATGAAACTCACAGTACTGTATTTTGTAGTAAAAATACATATGACGACATTTGAACAATGCAGGGTTGGCCTCGGATTCACGAACCTATACCATTTATATATATATATTAACACATGTAATCGTATTCAAAATATTTGTATATTATATCTTAAATTATGTATTATATATATTTAACTTGTGTATATTTATATAGTTATTATTATGTATATATACATATATATAGTTATTTAAAAATACTTAATTTGTAAAAAAAAATGTTAATATGATTAATACATACTTATACATAATATTACTTATAAGTATATTTTTATATAAATAATAGTAACATAGTTTGTATTTGAGTATAATGGTAATATTAATAATAATAATAATAATAATAATAATAATAATAATAATAATAATAATAATAATAATAATAATAATAATAATAATAATAATAATAATAATAATAATACTAATATTTAAAGGGTACAATTTATAATAATCTTAATATTATCTTTAAAATTTTTATTTTCCTACACGTAATTATTTTTAGTAATAATGGTATTAATAATAATACTAGTACAGATAATCATAGATAATCATAATAACTACAAAAAAATTTACTACAATGATAATATTGATAATAATAATAATAATGATACAATAATAATAAATACAAGTAATAATAATGATATTACTAATAGTTTTATATGACAATACTAGTAATAATAATATTATAAGTTATAATAATAATAATAATTTTAATCTTATAAATAATAATGATAACTAGCATATTAACAATAATTAATAATAATTAGATTATTAATAATAACAATAGATAATAATAATAATAATATTAATAATAATAAAAATAATACTAATAAATATAAAAACTACCTTTGAAGGATTAAAAGGAGTAAACTGCTAAATCCGAGACTCGAACCCGCGACCTCTCGCTCACACGAACCACTCCTAAACCACTCTTCCATTTCTTCTCTTCTGAATTTAGTTCACTCCCGATTATATATATATATATATATATATATATATATATATATATATGTCTTTTATTCGCCTTGTTTCAGCCCAACTTATTAACAGGTCACGGCCCAAACAAAACAGCCCAACAATTCGTCTGGGTTTAATATCGTGCAGATGGCCCAACATGAAATAAATAATCTTGGCTCAATAATCCCTAACTCTCGGCCCCAACTTTACTAGGCCCAACTTGTAAGATCAAATACCCCTCGATTTGTAATTCGTGGCCCGCTTAGCGATTGCTGGAACTCGACTGGAAGAAGAAATACTACGGCTGCTAAATTGCAACACCCACTATCACTTGTCTATCAATCAATACCATCGTAAAAGAAGAAAAAAAAATGCCAAATATCTATATTGTTTTGTAAAAGATGGATTCCCTTTTCCCCACCCACTTGGATACGTCGACACCCATCAAGGATTTGATAAATCAAGAACAATATCATACGCATTCTTTTATATTTATATCTCATCTTTATAGTCATCATGCATATTCTCTCAACACTCTAATCATCTCCTTTTTCATTTAGTATTCGCACAAAACATAAGTGGTGCCAAAGAAGAACCAAATAAAAGGTGGTGGTTTCGGTTTAGTCTCAATACAGAAAAATTATAGGAGCTGAAGCAAATACAATTGGTGGTGATAGTTGTCGGATTGTAGCAGGAATAGGGATAAGGAATAAAAAAAATATACAACGCAGCAGCTGCAGTTTAACGTTGTGATTGTTTTGAGTGTTTGCTGGGTTTATTACCGAAGAAGATGTAAAAGTAGTAGCTAGTAACAGTTTAAGACAGAAAGATAGTAAGCGTAGCAGGTGTAGGTTTGTTCGATAGAAACAGGAATACAATTTAAATGGGTTTTGGTTCTGGGTCTCGTTTAACACAGAAACAGTCTGATGGTGGTGGTGATCAAGATGAGTGATGATTGTTGAAGTGGTTCGAATGGTTTACATTGAAGTATTGTAGAGGGCTAGAGAAAAGAGAGCAAGAGGGTTTGTGTTTTCGTGGGTGTTGGTTTGGGATTCACGACATTGGCCAGAACAACAAGGGAGTGTGTTGGTTATTGGTTTCATTGATCTAAATGGAAAACAGTGAACAAAGTGTAGCAACAAGATAGTAGTAAAAGCGTGAGGGTCTTGCAGTGGGTGAAGGTGATTCACATAGATGGTGATGGTGATTTGAGTCGATCCTTGGCTAGCAACGACATCCAAGCAATAGTCGAGCACATGGTGGTGTCCGATTATCATGGTGTTGAAATGAATGGAATAGTAGTAGTAATAATAATGGGTTTAGTTTTGTGTGGGTAACTGAAAGAAAGGGTAACAGAAGTACCCATCTGTTGTAGTCGATAGGTGGAGTTCTTGTTTTGAAGATTGAGATAGATAATGTTAAGTTTGATTTGATAATGCGTACCGTAGTTAATCGGTGATACTAAATGGGTGTTGCAGGTTTGTTGAATGGGGTGATGAAGTGACTGATGAGTTTGCAGTCGTCTTATGGTACTTTGATGGTCACAGAAAACAAAATATTTAAACAAGAAGTAGAGACTAGTGGTGATCGAGGTTATTGGGTTTCAATCGAGTATCAATTATAAATGGGTGTAGACAGGTAGAATCAAACCAAGGAAGAAAGAACAAAAAAAATCAAAAGTGGAAAATGACTTCAAACGGAATTTTTTTGTATACAGGAATTAATTCGATATATTAACACAATTAGAAACAAAAACAAACTTCATAAAGTCTGATGTTGATATAAAAATAGATTCTGTAATATTTGTTTGATATGTTGATTAAAATATAGATATGTTAATAATATCTTAATAATAATAATAATACTTTCCATGTTATTAATAATTAATAACTATAATTACATTACTACTAATAATATTACAATATCATTAATAATGATAAAAATTATAATATTGTTATTAATTATAATAATAATAATATCTAAAACAATGATAACAATTTTAATAATAATATGTTAATGATGATATCAATCATAATAAAAATATTGATGGCAAAGACAATAATAATAATCATCAAGGATAATGATAATAATATGATAATATTAATAATAAAAATAATACTATAACAATCAATATTATATTTGTATCCTAATATTATTAATCATGATTTTAATATTTATTTAATTTTAATATACTTTAGTTATATATAAATATGTTGTAAATGGTAATTATTATAATATAATATTTTTATTTTATTTTACATAAATAATTCTAATAACTAACAATATAATATTTCAAATTATATTTCGAATCAATATATATATATATATTTATATTTTTAAATATATATACATCTATTTATAAATAGTTGTTCGTGAATCGTCGAGCATAGTCAAAGGGTAATTGATTACATGAATATAATTTCAAGATTTTTGAGACTCAACATTACAGATTTTGCTTATCGTGTCGGAACCATATAAAGATTAAAGTTTAAATTTGGTCAGAAATTCCCGGGTCATCACAGTACCTACCCGTTAAAGAAATTTCGTCTCGAAATTTGAGTGAGGTGGTCATGGCTAACAATAAAAATGTTTTCATGACAAATATGAGTTGATAAATTGAGTTTTATCATCATTGAGTAATATGGATAAAAAGAATTCGATTATTTGAAGAGTACGAATGAAACTATCATGAGAGAGGTCCCAACGGGCATCGTCCACCTTCGCCCAAAAACTTGCCCAAATTTTTAGCCGTTAGTAAAATAAAAAAAAATTTCAACGGCTATCCCAACGGTCACTTTTACACTATATAAACACCAACCATATACTTCATTTTATACACACAAACATATATTTCTTTTATATTTCCACCATTCTCAAAATCAAAATCAAACACTCCAAACTGCAAAATGTTAACACTTCCCCCAATGATTGTTTCATTCAATGTTCATTACGGAGGTGATTTCCGTAATTAAATGAAGGAATATAAGTTGGGTGACAGTATTTCGTTTGAAGATATCGACATTCGTGATGTTGGTTTACAAGATTTGCTATCTTTTCTGAAGGAAAAAGTTCCGTGTGAATTCACGTCTGTGTTCTTTTATAAAGACGATTATGATACGGATTGTAGGGAAAGTTTTCTATGTACCGATGATCAATGGTACTTTATAAAAGATACCATTGAAGATCGCGGTAAACGCATTTCTTTGTATGGGGTTCTTGAAGATGAAGAGACGTTGGGTTATCGTTACCTCGATGAATCAGCTGAAGCAGTAGTTAAAGCATCAAGAGAAATACTGATGTCTCCAGAGTACCTCACGGATGGTGAAATGACTGGTGAATGCTACTTTGCAGATGACAATTGATGACGACGAGTAGTTTGATTGTAATCTTTTAATTTTTACTTGTCGTGATGTTTTAATTTTTAATTATTGTAATTTCAGTGTTGTTGTCGAGTTTTATATCTTCCTTTATATTTCGGAGCTCTTCATCTTTTTAATCTCCTTTCGATCTCTAGTAAAACGAGTAATGGTCCAGAATTTGTAGATATAGAGTTCTGAATGATTATAATGTTCTAAGCAGGGTGGAACGTGATAGCACGATTTGATTTTCAAATTTTTATCAAAATACAGACAATAGAACTATCAAGAATATATTCTTCCTGATATGTTCGGAGGTTATGTAGAATGAAAGAGTTATGTAACATGACACATGATGATGGTATAATCTACTGTGAACCATCATCACGTTTCATTAGAAACTCAGCATGACTTACTGTAATATAATCACGTTGATCAAGTGTCATTATATTATACTAACTCATGCATCAGTTCCCAACACTACTTCAAAAACATTCATATTTTAAGCTCGAAAGTTTACAGGATATAGAAACTGACAGTTTCTATATGATGTAACATTGATAGCACGAATACATTATTGATTTTCAGATAAGAATAGTTATGAAAATATCTTCAGAAATATGGAGGATATTTATAACGAAAGATACGATGATATCTTGGAATTTCTAATATCAATGGATGGTGAAGAAAATTTGTCCGCAAGAGTTTGGATTCGGAAGCAAGGTATTCGCTAAAGATTTCATCAGAAACAGAATCATTTGAATTCTTTGAAGTCAAACTTATTTTTTGTGATTTGTCCACGGCTTCCTTCATAGTTTAGCATAATCCACTTTTCGGTACTAAATTTTCTATTGAATGTTCTAATATAATGATACACAGGAAGAACGAAGAGGTATATAATTTCGGACGAGAATATTTATGAAAATATTCTCAGAAATATCGAAGATATTGATGATGATATTTTAGAATTTCTAAGTTCGATGGTTGATGGAGAAAGATTTTCCGCAATATTTTAACATGACTTCGGAGCAAGATATTCACTAAAGATTTCAACGGATCCAGAATTATCTGGATTCTTTGAATATAGGGTATGGTCCTTATATTTGTCCTTGGTCTCCTTCATGGCTAACTCTATCCGTTTTCCAGTTCCAACGTTTCTGAGCTTTTCCAACATATTATTCTTTATCATTAAACTTTCGATGATTAAAGTCGTTTACAGTTGTCTACGGTTTCTGCTGCTTCATTCAGCTTTTTCAACATTCAGAGTATTGATTTGTAGACTGAGTGCTTTTCAGAATTTCAGAATGAAAGACCATAATTCTAAAAGATACATGTTATACATATAACTGTTGATGTAGATATGCTGTGAGTTTTCAAAATACCAATTGCTGATTCCCGGTATTTGGTATGACAGTTCTCGTTACAAGATGCGGATGAGAATATGATGAGACTTCAATAGATAAATGTAGTGATTTGTCAGAGGGATTTAAGCCCAAAGAGCAACGAGGTTGCAGGTATGTCTGCTGGTAATGAGAAGAAATATAAAAGGTTTCCCGGTAACAATAAAAGAGCATGCATATAAATCAAGGTGATAATAAGGTTGTTTCAAATGAAAAGTCGAAGTTGACTTGTTGGAGCTGTGACAAAATTTGTTACTTTGAAAGGAATTACTAAGTTATTTTGGGTCATAATAACACTAAAGGAATTAGCACACATACGTGTTAAACATTTATTCAGGTTCTGAGTGTTTTCAGGTGCATAACTATATGCATCAATCTTTTCTTCCGTAGATGAAGTGCGGTTGATTCATCCTCTTGATTGAGGTGTTTTCAAGAATCATGAAAGGTTTGAACGCAGATTGTAATCATCAAGATACAAATGAGGTTTAAGATAAAGTCAAGTGGCAAACTTGAAGAATTATTTAGTTTCATATATTATAATTAATATTTTAATTCATTTTAATTGTCCAACATTATTAGTCCACAGTCGATAGTCCACAGTTAACAATTCAATAATTCATATATATATATATTCAAATTAATTAATACGTATCGTGACCCTTATTCGTCTCAGACTCGATCACAACTCAAACTATATATATTATTGTAGAATCAACCTCAACCCTGTATAGAGAACTCTATCATTACTGCATATAGAGTGTCTATGGTGATTCCAAATAATATATATAGATGCGTCGATATGATATGTCAAAACCTTGTATACGTGTCCCGATATTTAAAGTGCGTAAAATAAATAACAGAAAATAAATGACGATAAATAAAATGCGTAAAGTAATTAACAGAAATTAAATGACGATAAATAAAATTGCGAGAATTTAAATTGCGATAAATAAATTGCGATAAATAAATTGCAATAAATAAAATGTACTACGAAATTAACAGTTAGCTAGGACCAGTTAGCTATGATTTTGTTAGTGTGGTTTCTTAATAAAATTTAATATTGTTAATTATTCTGTTTCTAATCAATTTTTATTGTGTCCATTATTTCTTCATTATGCCACTTGTTGGATTCTGATAGGTCAAAATCTAAATATGAACTTGAATTTGAATGAAAATAGTTATTCTTTGGTGAACGGATACGTATAGCTGTGGTTGCAAGTAGGATAGTAAATGACTGTTGAATCAGATTCGAAGAATGTACAATATAACTTATTAATATGAAATCTAAATATTCCTCGGGTATTACCTACCCGTTAAAATATTTTCACAATTAACACTTTGTATGAAAGAATTTTAATTACAATCTTTATGAAAACATATATACATATATATTTTCTTCAGATGTAATTATAGATTTCATGAGTTAATATAGTATTAATCTCATTTGATTTACCGTTATAACTAAGATACATAATCTATAAAACATTAGAGATTACATAATCGCCATGTCGAACGAAGATAAAATAGATAGAACGATACGTAGAACGATGATTATGCTCATGATACAGAATGTGATATTGAGGCAAGGATTGTTGATGATACAGGTGCTGTTACTGATGGTACTGTTGGTGTCGGTGATGTTGATGAAGTTGGTAAGTTTTGCACCATGTTCTCCAAATTTGATTATTTGAGCGCGAAGCTCGTTGACTTCTTGGATTAGTCCAGGATGATTGTCGGTCAGAATGAGCGGATGAATAAGGTTTCGAATTTGGAATAGTATTTAATCGTGATGAGATACTCTGGAAATGAGAGAGAATGGTGTTTCGAATAGGTTCGTCGGTAAGTGCTTCATGTTCTTTGCCAAAAGGTGAATTCGGTTAGTGGAAGGGATCGCCTTCTGCGCGTCTCCATTGATTAAGTTGATTACGAATCCATCAGTTGAATTGGGGATAGATGATTGGTTAATTTATTCTGGTGACGTTGCTTTCGGAGCTCGAGTGCAACTCCATATCGGAATAGCTGTCGGAATAACTATCGAAATAGCTATCGAAATCTGAGGAATCGAACTGGTTGAGGGATTCATCTCGTACGATCAGATGAAGGATTTTTAATAAGAAATAGATTATAGGATGTAGATTAGTACCCTGCAATACATAATTTACATATGCATATATAATACTAAAATCCCATAAGTTACGGAGGAATCTACGGAAGTTGTCAGGCAAAGTTAACAATAATAGATACGCTAAGATATGAATTTATCTATACACTGTCTATGCAATCATTGCAGTAAGATGTGTCTAGACTAAGAATGATAAGCAGGTAATTCCCTAAGGATGATAAACAGATGATTTCCGACAAAAATGATAAGCAAAACTTTTGACATGCAGACGGTCGAAGTCCAGACTTACTAATGCATCCTAACGACTTATCAGTTATATACACTAATGCAGACCTGGTTCGCTAAGACCACTGCTCTGATACCAAATGTAGAGACCCGTCCTAATCCATCCGGACAAAGTCCATATTGATTATAAACGATTCACAACAGTTGATTACATCGCGAGGTACTTGACCTCTATATGATACATTTTACAAACATTGCATTCGTTTTCGAAAAGACAATCTTTCATTACATCGAAAGTTGACGGCATGCATACTATTTCATAATACATCTAACTATAATTGACTTAATAATAATCTTGATGAACTCAATGACTCGAATGCAACGTCTTTTGAAATATGCCATGAATGACTCCCAGTAATGTCTCTAATATGAGCTAATGCATAGCGGAAGATTTCTTTCATACCTGAGAATAAACATGCTTTAAAGTGTCAACCAAAAGGTTGGTGAGTTCATTAGTTTAACATAAATAATCATTTCATAATTTTAATAGACCACAAGATTTCATATTTCCATTTCTCATAAACATACGTCCCATACATAGAGACAAAAATATCATTCATATGGATTGAACACCTGGTAACCGACATTCACAATATGCATATAAGAATATCCCCATCATTCCGGGATCCTCCTTCAGACATGATATAAATTTCGAAGTACTAAAGCATCCGGTACTTTGGATGGGGCTTGTTGGGCCCGATAGATCTATCTTTAGAGTTCGCGTCAATTAGGGTGTCTGTTCCCTAATTCTTAGATTACCAGACTTAGTAAAAAGGGGCATATTCAGTTTCGATCATTCAACCATAGAACATAATTTCGATTACTTGTGTCTATTTCGTAAAACAGTTATAAAAACAGCGCATGTATTCTCAGTCCCAAAATATATATTGCGAAAGCATTTAAAAAGGGATTAATGAAACTCACAGTACTGTATTTTGTAGTAAAAATACATATAACGACATTTGAACAATGCAGGGTTGGCCTCGGATTCACGAACCTATACCATTTGTATATATATTAACACATGTAATCGTATTCAAACATATTTGTATATTATATCTTAAATTATGTATTATATATATTTAACTTGTGTATATTTATATAGTTATTATTATGTATATATACATATATATAGTTATTTATAAATACTTAATTTGTAAAAAAAATGTTAATATGATTAATACATACTTATACATAATATTACTTATAAGTATATTTTTATATAAATAATAGTAACATAGTTTGTATTTGAGTATAATGGTAATATTAATAATAATAATAATAATAATAATAATAATAATAATAATAATAATAATAATAATAATAATAATAATAATAATAATAATAATAATAATAATAATAATAATAATAATAATAATAATAATAATACTAATAATATTTAAAGGGTACAATTTATAATAATCTTAATATTATCTTTAAAATTTTTATTTTCCTACACGTAATTATTTTTAGTAATAATGGTATTAATAATAATACTAGTACAGATAATCATAATAACTACAAAAATTTTTACTACAATGATAATATTGATAATAATAATAATAATAATAATGATACAATAATAATAAATACAAGTAATAATAATGATATTACTAATAGTTTTATATGACAATACTAGTAATAATAATATTATAAGTTATATTAATAATAATAATTTTAATCTTATAAATAATAATGATAACTAGCATATTAACAATAATTAATAATAATTAGATTATTAATAATAACAATAGATAATAATAATAATATTAATAATAATAATAAAAATAATACTAATAAATATAAAAACTACCTTTAAAGGATTAAAAGGAGTAAACTGCTAAAGCCGAGACTCGAACCCGCGACCTCTCGCTCACACGAACCACTCCTAAACCACTCTTCCATTTCTTCTCTTCTGAATTTAGTTCGCTCCCGATTATATATATATGTCTTTTATTCGCCTTGTTTCAGCCCAACTTATTAACAGGTCACAGCCCAAACAAAACAGCCCAACAATTCGTCTGGGTTTAATATCGTGCAGATGGCCCAACATGAAATAAATAATCTTGGCTCAATAATCCCTAACTCTCGGCCCCAACTTTACTAGGCCCAACTCGTAAGATCAAATACCCCTCGATTTGTAATTCGTGGCCTGCTTATCGATTGCTGGAACTCGACTGGAAGAAGAAATACTACGGCTGCTAAATTGCAACACCTACTATCACTTGTCTATCAATCAATAAAATCGTAAAAGAAGAAAAAAAAATATGCCAAATATCTATATTGTTTTGTAAAAGATGGATTCCCTTTTCCCCACCCACTTGGATATGTCGACACCCATCAAGGATTTGATAAATCAAGAACAATATCATACGCATTCTTTTATATTTATATCTCATCTTTATAGTCATCATGCATATTCTCTCAACACTCTAATCATCTCCTTTTTCATTTAGTATTCGCACAAAACATAAGTGGTGCCAAAGAAGAACCAAATAAAAGGTGGTGGTTTCGGTTTAGTCTCAATACAGAAAAATTATAGGAGCTGAAGCAAATACAATTGGTGGTGATAGTTGTAGGATTGTAGCAGGAATAGGGAAAAGGAATAAAAAAAATATACAACGCAGCAGCAGCAGTTTAACGTTGTGATTGTTTTGAGTGTTTGCTGGGTTTATTACCGAAGAAGATGTAAAAGTAGTAGCTAGTAACGGTTTAAGACAGAAAGATAGTAAGCGTAGCAGGTGTAAGTTTGTTCGATAGAAACAGGAATACAATTTAAATGGGTTTTGGTTTTGGGTCTCGTTTAACACGGAAACAGTCTGATGGTGGTGGTGATCAAGATGAGTGATGATTGTTGAAGTGGTTCGAATGGTTTACATTGAAGTAGTGTAGAGGGCTAGAGAAAAAAGAGCAAGAGGGTTTGTGTTTTCGTGGGTGTTAGTTTGGGATTCACGACATTGGCCAGAACAACAAGGGAGTGTGTTGGTTATTGGTTTCATTGATCTAAACGGAAAACAGTGAACAAAGTGTAGCAACAAGATAGTAGTAAAAGCGTGAGGGTCTTGCAGTGGGTGAAGGTGATTCACATAGATGGTGATGGTGATTTGAGTCGATCCTTGGCTAGCAACAACATCCAAGTAATAGTCGAGCACATGGTGATGTCCGATTATCATGGTGTTGAAACGAATGGAATAGTAGTAGTAATAATAATGGGTTTAGTTTTATGTGGGTAACCGAAAGAAAGGGTAGCAGAAGTACCCATCTGTTGTAGTCGATAGGTGGAGTTCTTGTTTTGAAGATTGAGATAGATAATGTTAAGTTTGATTTGATAATGGGTACCGTAGTTAATCGGTGATACTAAATGGGTGTTGCAGGTTTGTTGAATGGGGTGATGAAGTGACTGATGAGTTTGCAGCCGTCTTGTGGTACTTTGATGGTCACATAAAACAAAATATTTAAACAAGAAGTAGAGACTAGTGGTGATGGAGGTTATTGGGTTTCAATCGAGTATCAATTATAAATGGGTGTAGACAGGTAGAATCAAACCAAGGAAGAAAGAACAAAAAAAATCAAAAGTGGAAAATGACTTCAAACGGAATTTGTTTGTATACAGGAATTAATTCGATATATTAACACAATTAGAAACAAAAACAAACTTCATAAAGTCTGATGTTGATATAAAAATAGATTCTGTAATATTTGTTTGATATGTTGATTAAAATATAGATATGTTAATAATATCTTAATAATAATAATAATACTTTCCATGTTATTAATAATTAATAATTAATAACTATAATTACATTAATACTAATAATATTACAATATCATTAATAATGATAAAAATTATAATGTTGTTATTAATTATAATAATAATAATATCTAAAACAATGATAACAATTTTAATAATAATATGTTAATGATGATATCAATCATAATAATAATATTGATGGTAAAGACAATAATAATAATCATCAAGGATAATGATAATAATATGATAATATTAATAATAAAAATAATACTATAACAATCAATATTATATTCGTATCCTAATATTATTAATCATGATTTTAATATTTATTTAATTTTAATATTCTTTAGTTATATATAAATATGTTGTAAATGGTAATTATTATAATATCATATTTTTATTTTATTTTACATAAATAATTCTAATAACTAACAATATAATATTTCAAATTATATTTCAAATCAATATATATATTTATATTTTTAAATATATATACATCTATTTATAAATAGTTGTTCGTGAATCGTCGAGCATAGTCAAAGGGTAATTGATTACATGAATATAATTTCAAGATTTTCGAGACTCAACATTACAGATTTTGCTTATCGTGTCAGAACCATATAAAGATTAAAGTTTAAATTTGGTCGGAAATTCCCGGGTCATCACAGAGTACTTGGTCGACTGGATGACGATTCTAAAGAAAAATCATCGGCGACAATATTAGCTAGATGTCTTGATCGAGTTACAGGTGGTGAACGTACAAAAGGTGATGAACGTCTTGCTCGGTGCATTCACTGAATATCCTATTAGTTTTTAAAAGGAAAGAAAAATTATATAAGTTATCCAATTAATAGACTTTTCTGATTTTGCCCACGTTTCGAATAGCCAAAAGATGCAGCAGAGGGGCAGGATTCGTTTGGTCTCAATATAATTGAGTACTGTTTGGCTCCAATAACCCGGTCCACGTACAAATCCAACTATTACTACGAACCAGAAAATTTTAATGTCTATCAATTTAACCACTTAAAATAAATTTTCGTAATTTTAAGAAATATAGAGAAGAAGTAGAATAAAAATCTATGTCCTAAAACTAGAATGGCGAGAAATAAGAAAGAAAAAGAGCGCGTCGAAAAAGGTCGAAAAAGAAAAGGGTTGAAAAATAAAAGGCGTCGAAAAATAAGAAAGAAAAAGAGTGACTTATAAAACTTAAAAACACTCGACTATCCCAACCTTATTACTATCACTAACTTAAAATTAAAATTGCAAATTGAGATTACTAATTGGAGTGATAATTGATACATAGGTAAAAGGCGTCGAAAAATAAAATAAGAAAGTAGCGCGTCGAAACTTAAAAAGGAATTAAAAACTAAAAAAATTAAAAGTTGGGTCTAAAACTATTAAAGCTTAAAAGTAAAACTATATCCCAAATGGCAATAACTTAAAAAGGTACTAAAATATAAAAATGGCGTCGCAAAATTCTAAAGCACCTAAATCTTAGTTTAAAGAAAAAGCACTTAAGGGATTTTACGGCAAATCCTAAAAATTTAGAAATAAAAATAACTATGGCAAAAACTAAGTCTTAAAACTAAATACGAGCGAAAAATACAAAAGTTACGCTAAAACGAATAAAAAGGGACAAAATATAAAAATACACTAAAAGTTGTAAAAATGTACAATTTTTATAAAAATATTATTTTTATATTATTTTTTTATTAAAACTATTAATTTTACAATTTAATTAAACTAATTAAACTAAATATTACAAATTAATTAAAATTTAAATTAAATACTAAATGAATTAAATATTTAACCCTAAATACAAATTAATTAATAATAATAAATAATACTCCGTAATTAATGCAAGATTAGGGTTCTGTCAGGCGCGTGTCAGGGGGCTCCGCGAGTCGCGGTTCCACCTGGCAACAAACTCCGCGAGTCGCGGGGTTTGAAATTTCAGATAAGGTACTTTCGTTTGACAGGTTTCGGTTTTTAATATTTATATTTTTTTATTTTTCTGTTTTTAATTTAATTAAAATATAAATAAAACTTATATTTTAAAAAGTAAAATAAAAATAAAGATACTTATAATTTTATAAATAAAAATCTTAAAAATAAATTTATAAATATTTTTTTTTCAGTTTTTGATTTTATGTTTTAATTAAACACAAAATATTTAAATAAAACTTATATTTTTATAAAATAAAAATAAAGAAACTTTATAAAACATAAATATTTAACAAACTCTTAAAAATATTTATATTTTTGTTTTTCTTTTTATATTTTTGAATATTTAAAACGTATTTTTACAAAAACGTATTTTTATAAAAGTAAACTAAAAAATTTTTTTTTTTTTTTTATATAGCGTTGCGCTTCCGGATTTTAAGCTAGATTTTAAAATCCCCGGCAGCGGCGCCAAAAATACTTGATGTTAAAGCTAAGGGGTATAAAATACTATTAAATTTTAGCAGGAAAAACTATTAAATACGATACAATTTTACACAAGATATTTATTTATTTATAGAATGGATATACTTAAACCTTGCTACAACACTTATAGGCAGTGTACCTAATCGTACAGTAGTGTAGTTTTTAGTAAGTCCGGTTCGTTCCACAGGGAAAAATCTTTTAAACAAAGCTTAACGCTATATTAGTTTTAATTTATAAAAATACAAATATATATAAATAATATTATTATTATAAAGGTTGGTTTTTACTGTTTAATGACCGGTTTGTCGATTTTAAAAACTTTAGTCGGAGTTAAAACCTAATTTAAAATAAAAAAAATAAATATAACTTAATTTAAAGCGTAAAGTAAATAACGATAAGGAAATTGCGATAAATAAAATTGCGATGAAATAAAATACAATAATTAAAAAGTGCGTTAATTAAAAGTGCAATTAAATACAATGACAATAAATAAAAGTGCGATAATTAGAAGTGCAATTAAATATAAAATAAAGGAAATTAAATATGAAATAAAATAATTATGCTTATTTAAACTTCCATAATCATGATGTTTGACGTGTTGATTTTAGTTTTATGCCCATGGGTTAATTGTCCTTTGTCCTGAATTATTTAATATGTCCGTCTGGTTTTTCTCCATAACAGTCCATCGGTCATAAATTTAAGGTGCGAGTGTCCTCGTCAAATTATCCTTATACCCGAAGTCAAATATTCCAACTAATTGGGGACTTAAACTGTAACAAGGTTTTATTACTTTGTTTAATAATTACACCAGGATATCGACTGCGTGAAACCCAAGGTTTTAATACTTTGTTATCAATTATGCCAAGTGTCCTTGTACATAATTTCACCCCTATTTTAATAATTGTAGTGACTATTAATCCATTCCCGTGTCCGGTTAAATGAACGATTATTCGTACATATAAATATCCCGCCCATCGTATCCGATCGAGTGTATATGGTTATTTATAGGGACGTCCAATTGTAAATCTTTATATTAAAATTAACAAACTATCATTTAGTTAAACAAATATAAAGCCCATTAATAGCCCATAGTCTAATTTCCACAAGTGTCGTTCTTTTGTCCAAACCCCAATTATGGTACAAAGCCCAATTACCCAATTTCAGTAATTAGCCCAACATCATGATTACTTCGTTTTAAATAAGCATAATAATAACTTAGCTACGAGACATTAATGTAAAAAGGTTGAACATAACTTACAATGATTAAAAATAGCGTAGCGTTACACGGACAGAATTTCGACTTACACCCTTACAACATTCGCTAACATACCCTTATTATTAGAAATTAAAATTAAAATTAAAATTAAAATATAAATTATATATATATATATATATATTTACGTATATAGATAGAGACGATGGATATATGGATATTTAAAACTCGTCGAATGCGTTGGCTTTTATAGGCAGTTTCAGAATTGGGGACTCCGCGAGTCGCGGCCTTTTTTCACTACAAACTCCGCAAGTCGCGGAGTTCGTAAAACCAGCTCACACAAGTTTGTCTTTTAATTTGCCGACGGTATTTAAATATAAATATAATATATAAATAATTTTGAAGAATTATTTAAATATTATATTATATTTATGTGCATAGTTGACTCGTAATTTTTAGTCCGTTGCGTCGAGCGTTGAGAGTTGACTCTGGTCCCGGTTCCAGATTTTCGAACGTCCTTGCGTACAATTTAATATCTTGTACTTTGCGTTTTGTAACTTGTACTCTTGTCATTTTTAGACGTTTCTTATCAATAATTGGAACCTCTTTGATTGTATTTTGTACTTTTGAGCTTTTTGGTCGTTTGCGTCTTCAATTCGTCGAATCTATCTTTTGTCTTCACCTTTTATTATTTAAACGAATATCACTTGTAAATAGAACAATTGCAACTAAAAGCTTGTCTTTCTTGAGGAATAATGCTATGAAATATATGTTCGTTTTTAGCATTATCAAATATTCTCACACTTGAGCGTTGCTTGTCCTCAAGCAATATAGTTTTGAAATACTAGAATCACTTCTTTATTCTTCACACTTTGTACATCAGTGATTTCTTTACGGCGGTATAAACAATGGTAGTAACGATGTGGTTTACAGTCCCACATGACTATAAAATTTAGATCCTTTAAGGAAATTGGATCTTTATGAAAACATTTGATCTTTTGAAAATTAAATCTAGCTTTTACCCTAGATAAGTTTTCCGGAATAACTCTTCACCGGTGTTTGCAAATTCTTTTTGTGGGTTTGGTGGGTTTCAGATTTGAAAATTTTAGCTCAAAACTTACGGTTTTGTGTCACCCACTTACTAACCTTGTATTAGGAAAGCAACACGTCCAGTATACTTGCTCCGTATATTACCTTTCGATAAACTAGCGTCCGGTTGTAAAGGAAAGCGTTGAACAAGCAACTGTTAAGGCAATGTCCCCTGACATGCTTTTAATTATGGTCTATAACGTGTCGGACGCAATTATATCCTTTGTAGGAGCAATAGTAAAGCTCACCCTTATAATTTTTTGGTCTGGCACAAGGTCCTGTCTTTGACCATGCTATGCAACCACCGTTCTTACGGTTGACACTCGAATTGGTTCAGGTGACCTAATGAATTCCAGGTGAATTCCTAGGATTTTACGTTCAAAGGTAATGAACGCATTGAAAATGGGTTTTTAGAAAACAAATCGGTTTGTAATTTTTGATCAAAATATTTTCTCGTTCAAGCTCGAGTTTAGATATCATTGAATTCCATGAGTTTGTAATTCTCAATCTTTAAGGTCAATCTCTAGGATTGAGTAATATCAGTCTTAAAAGCTGATTTTTGATCTTTTAGGAGATTATCCTTTCTGGGGATCTGATTCATTAGTCTTATCCAGCTAATTTGCACGGCGTCCTCCCCATTTTACAATACAGATCCTCTCATGGTTAGGATAAGTCTGACCACTTGGCGACCATGTTTGATGCTGAGGTCCGTGGATTTCCTGTTGATTTTAGAGATGACTTTTCTAGATTTTTCGTCAACCTACAGCTGGTCTGGACGACAACTTCATGACCTAAATCAAGAAGCGCGTTTATTTTTCGGAAGACTTTACTTCCTTTTAATGATTGAATTGATTTATCGTGTAGATCCATCTTTCTTACAGTAAATCGGGTAAAACTGATTAGATTAGTCCAAAACAAAATTATCTTCAATTATTTGTTACAGAAATATGTGACATATGTTTAAAATTACTTGGTGAATTTTCCCACACTTGGCTTTTATTTTTCCTTTTTATTCTCCTCTATTCCCCTTTAAATGAATTCTAACATTTTGGTTTGTTTCTCAATTTATGTCGTTTCTGAGGTAACAATAATTTTGATGTTAACACCTAGTTTTATCGTTCATAAATATGTAAAAACATGATTTTGAGTTCATTTAATTGAAAATTTTGAAAATTTTTTTACTAGAATTGGGTAGTCAGTATATAAGACTAGGGCTGTTCTTTATTATCAGAGAGCACTAGATTCTAATACAACTACTGCTTTACTAGTATTTCTAATGGTAACCAAGTGTATAAAGTAAAAATTTTAAAATCCGAAAGAATTTAACCCCTTCCCACACTTAAGATCTTGCAATGCCCTCATTTGCAAGAAATCAGTAACAATTTAAATTATTGAGGGTGATTAGCGTAGAAAAATGATTAAATTTTACCAAAGTTTCCAAACATATTGGCGTTTGTTTGCTGAATGATAAATGGTGCATATCATTTGTTCATTCCGTTTTGTTGTTATTTCACATATATTTTGCATCTTGTCGTCAAAATTAGTTGCTTTTGCTGAACTTAATGCCAGTCTTTAAAAATGCGTTGTTTTACCCTGTTGTGTACATAAGATAAACTGCAAACATATATACATATTTTTGAAGTTTGGTATATTACCCCACATTCAAAAATTATTAAAATCTAATAATAAAAGTTAGAAAATTATAAAAACTATTACAATATCAACATAAGTGCTAAATGTAGTAACATTACAAAAATAAAATAAATAAAACTAAATAAACTAGGGTTGTTACTGATACCAGTAGGGGTTCCATGCATAACAGTATGTGTTATAAAATGGTTCAGATGGGTTATAAGTAGGATACGGTGGTTGGATCTCTATAGACCAGGGAGGAAATACGGGCTTTGAAGTAGGAATATAGTTTCTACCTATATGTTGGCAATGAGCTATGATGTGGTTTTGATGAACTTGCCAATCTTTAAATGCTCGATGTCTAGCATTTTCATACTCTTGTGAAGCTATAAACCTTTGCATTTCTGTCATTTCATTTCCCCCTCCCACATTACCTGGCTGTTGATTTCTCTCAACCTGTGGATGTCTTCCATTATATGCTACTGCGGCGTTATTTCGCCTCTTCAAAACCTTAGCACCATGATATACATTTAAACCAATTGTATCGTGGGGTTCTGGTTCTTCGATTAATAATCCCCCCCGACTTATATCCACATTGAGATACTCAGCAATTAATGTAATAAACATACCACCTCCTATTATACTGTGCGGTCTTATCCCCCTAACCATAGCTGATAAATAATAACCCACACAATAAGGTATACTTACAGCGCTTTGTGGGTCTCGAATACACATGTGGTAAAATAAATCTTGCTCATTTACCTTTTCCTTATTTTTACCTCACTGTGTAATCGAGTTCGCTAGAAACCTGTGAATTACTCTTAACTCAGCTCTATCTATATCCAAATAATAGTAATTTCCCCCTTTAAATTGGTGATGGCTAGTCATTTGACTCCATACACCATACGTATCAAAATTTTCATCAATCTTCCTACCATTTAATATCAACCCTCGACAATCAGCAGATGCTAGCTCCTCAGGCGTATATATACGTAAGGCCTGAGCCATGTCTAGTAGAGACATGTGGCGCATCGAACCTCCTAACAAAAATCTAATAAAAGTTCGATCGGTTAAACTAGCTACCCGATCATTTATTTCTATACTACACAATAATTCTTCACACCATACTTTATATACAGGTCTACGCATGTTGAATAATCGTACCCAATCATTAAAAGTAGAATTACCATACCTCTGTGTAAGTAATTCTCTAATACGTTCGGCCAATCCTACGGCTTCTAACGGTTCCCATTCTATGATCCTAGGTACTTCAACAGCTTTAGAATGAAGAGTGTGCAAGCTCCTTTGGTATTTTGGATAATCTATCCAACGTCTGTCTATTCTCAAGTTCGGGTGCAAATTTTCCACGTGCATATCTGAAAATGTCATAACTGGATGAGGTATATCTTGTTTGTAATGGTTATCAACATCCTGTTATTCCGCATTCTCAGGAGGAGCAATGCGAGCTTGGGATGAAGATTCACCCCTTTCAGTCTGCAAAACACATCAAACATAATTTTTGTGCATCCAAATATGCATTAGTGTCAGCAAAATCATCAATCAAAATAATTACAATGACATGTTCAATTTATATCAAACTTATGCTCATTTTCATATTTTTATCAAAAATACACTTTTTCAAATAAGCATATAGGAAAATGTTCGCCAAGTTCATAAGCATTCAAATCAAATAACATGTCAAAATAATCATTATTAGCAATTAAACAAGTTTCAAATGGCATTATCTCTCAAAAATCAAGTTCATGAATTTTAGACTTGAAAAAGTCCACTTATGAACATAGTTAACTTGTAATTTTTAGTCCGTTGCGTTGAGAGTTGACTCATGTCCCGATTCCGGATTTTTGAACGTCCTTGCGTACAATTTAATATCTTGTACTTTGCGTTTTGAATCTTGTACTCTTGTAATTTCGAGACGTTTCTTATCAATAATTGGAACCTCTTTGATTGTATTTTGTACTTTTGAGCTTTTTGGTCGTTTGCGTCTTCAATTTGTGGAATCTGTCTTTTATCTTCACCTTTTAATATTTAAATGAATATCACTTGTAAATAGAACAATTGCAACTAAAAGCTTGTCTTTCTTGAGGAATAATGCTATGAAATATATGTTCGTTTTTAGCATTATCAAATATTCTCACACTTGAACATTGCTTGTCCTCAAGCAATATAGTCTTGAAATATACTAGAATCACTTCTTTATTCTTCACACTTTGTACATCAGTGATTTCTATACGGCGATATAAACAATGGTAGTAACGATGTGGTTTACAGTCCCACATGACTATAAAAATTTAGATCCGTTAAGGAAATTGGATCTAAATGAAAACATTTGATCTTTTGAAAATTAAATCTAGTTTTTACCCTAGATAAGTTTTCAGGAATAACCCTTCACCGGTGTTTGCAAATTCTTTTTGTGGGTTTGGTGGGTTTCAGATTTAAAATTTTTAGCTCAAAACTTATGGTTTTGTGTCACCCACTTGCTAACCTTGTATTAGGAAAGCAAAACATCCAGTATACTTCCTCTGTATATTACCTTTCGATAAACTACCGTCCGGTTGTAAAGGAAAGCGTTGAACAAGCAACTGTTAAGGCAATGTCCCCTGACATGCTTTTAATTATGGTCTATAACGTGTCGGACGCAATTACTATCCTTTGTAGGAGCAATAGTAAAGCTCACCCTTATAATTTTTAGGTCTGGCACAAGGTCCTGTCTTTGACCATGCTATGCAACCACCGTTCTTACGGTTGACACCCGATTTGGTTCAGGTGACCTAATGAATTCCAGGTGAATTCCTAGGATTTTACGTTCAATGGTAATGAACGCATTGAAAATGGGTTTTTAGAAAACAAATCGGTTTGAAATTTTGATCAAAATATTTTCTCGTTCAAGCTCGAGTTTAGATATCATTGAATTCCATGAGTTTGTAATTCTCAATCTTTAAGGTCAATCTCTAGGATTGAGTAATATCAGTCTTAAAAGCTGATTTTTGATCTTTTAAGGAGATTATCCTTTCTGGGGATCTGATTCATTAGGCTTATCAAGCTAATTTGCACGGCGTCCTCCCCATTTTACAAGACAGATCCTCTCATGGTTAGGATAAGTCTGACCACTTGGCGACCCTGTTTTATGCTGAGGTCCGTGGATTTCCTGCTGATTTTAGAGATGACTTTTCTAGGTTTTTCGTCAACCTACAGCTGGTCTGGACGACAACTTCATGACCTAAATCAAGAAACGCGTTTCTTTTTCGGAAGACTTTACTTCCTTTTAATGATGGAATTGATTCATCGTGTAGATCCATCTTTTCTTTTCTTTCATAGGGTAAAACAGTTAATTATCGTCCAAAACAAAAGTATTTTCAATAATTTGTACAAAAATATGTGACATATGTTTAAAATAACTTGGTAAATTTTCCCACACTTGGCTTTTATTTTCCTTTTTATTGTCCTCTATTCCATTTTAAATGAATTCTAACATTTTGGTTTGTTTCTCAATTTATGTCCTTTCCGAGGTAACAATAATTTCGGTGTTAACACCTAGTTTTATCGTTCATAAATATGTATAAACATGATTTTGAGTTCATTTAATTGAAAATTTTGAAAATTTTTTTACTAGAATTGGGTAGTCAGTATATAAGACTAGGGCTGTTCTTTATTATCAGAGAGCACTAGATTCTAATACAACTACTGCTTTACTAGTATTTCTAATGGTAACCAAGTGTATAAAGTAAAAATTTTAAAATCCGAAAGAATTTAACCCCTTCCCACACTTAAGATCTTGCAATGCCCTCATTTGCAAGAAATCAGTAACAATTTAAATTATTGAGGGTGATTAGCATAGAAAAATGATTAAATTTTACCAAAGTTTCCAAACATATTGGCGTTTATTTGCTGAATGATAAATGGTGCATATCATTTGTTCATTCCGTCTTGTTGTTATTTCACATATATTTTACATCTTGTCGTTAAAATTAGTTGCTTTTGCTGAACTTAATGCCAGACTTTGAAAATTCGTTGTTTTACCCTGTTGTGTACATAAGATAAACTGCAAACATATATACATATTTTTGAAGTTTGGTATATTACCCCACATTCAAAAATTATTAAAATCTAATAATAAAAGTTAGAAAATTATAAAAACTATTACAATATCAACATAAGTGCTAAATGTAGTAACATTACAAAAA